>NC_049219.1:15715218-15765218 GCF_013347855.1 Anguilla anguilla
AGAACCCATTGTGGGGGGGGGGGGGAGGTGAACAGAATATTGCGCAGCCAAAATATTCTCTGAAACCAAACATGGCTGCAGAAGCACAGCATTGAGCCAGCAGTGTTCATACTGCACACAGACTTACTGTAGGCCTGTATGACCATCATAGACTTGCGACAGACAGGCCCCAGCCAACATGCACCAGGGCTGTGAAGAGCTCTCATGTGCTGAGGCAGAATCAGCTCCGAAGATTTAGAGAGAAGTGCAACGTAACCCCCCAACACAGACACACACACAGGTACACACACACACACACACACACACACACACACACACACACACACACACACACACACACACACACACACACACACACACACACACACACACACACACAGAAATGAATCAGCAGGCTGGCCACCCACCTGACCATCTCCAGTGGAGATAATCCAATCTGTGAGTGTGTCATGGTGTGAATCACTCTGCGATGCGATTCAGAACGGCCTACAGATACTCTGCTTTCTGCATCTGAATCCAGCACCTCCATGCCTCTGCCTGAGCTGAGGGCATAAGCTGTGCTCTGTATAAACTGTGCTCAGTGTAACTTGTGCTCTGCGTAACACACACACACACGCGCATGCGCACGCGCACACGCACACACACACACACACACACACACACACACACACACACACACACGCAGTCGCTGTACCGGCAGGATCACACACACTGCTGATAAAGCAGGGAGCCGCGTCTCAGATTAAAGCTGAATGTGGGTCAGCCACCGAACGCTGGCCAGGGATTCCACCTCATTTTCAACCTTTAATCTGAGCCTCCGACTGTCCCGTTTCACCCCCCCCCCCCACCCGGTTCCGCTCTCGTGTGCCCCCCCTTGCCTCCCCCCCACCTCCTCTCCTCAGACAGCTAATCCTGCTCCCCTGAGGAGTTCCCCAATATCTGTCACTGGAGGTTACAGGACAGAAGCTGGCGGGATGCTTTCTAACAGCAGGGCGGCAGAGACTGGCTCAGTGATCCTCCATTAGCAACTGAAACACACACCACTGAAACGGACACACACACACTCGCGCACACACACGCACACAGACATGCACGCTCACTCACACACACGCAAACACACACGTGCACACACACAGACAGACATGCACGCTCACTCACACACGCAAACACACACGTGCACACACACTCACTCACACACGCACGCAAGCACACACATAAATCTGCACACATACATACTGTAAAGTTACATGAACATGCATAGCAAATATACTTCTTTAAACTGTCTTTCACTAATACGTGTGGCACAGTAAGCAGTGGAAGCTCAGAGACACTGAGAGGGGAATATATCCACGTGCATCAGTCCATCATTAAGAGCGCTGCTCCCAGAGCCCATTCCTCACACGCAGCGCTGGAGAGAGAGAGAGGCCCATCAGAGGCCTACCCCCCCTCAGATCTGGAGCGGCTTCCTCTCGCTCACGCACACTGAGGAATCAGCGCGGGAAACTCTGACACCGTTAATGAAGGGAGCGCCTCTGGGACCCCCAGATCCTCCTCGGCGCTAAAAAAAGAGCAGCAACTCCAGGAGCAGCCCTGACACGCTCAGGAGAGATTATCCACACTCAGAGTGCAGTAGTGTTTATATTTCCGGACAAGCTTTTAGGACGAGGCGGAAAAATTTCTTCTTTTTTTTCCCCGCCAAATGCAGAGTTGGACACCTCGGTCCCGCTGTCTCTCCCTGTGGGCACGTCGGGCTCACCACTACCACCGCGCCCACTGGCAGAACAAAGCTCATCCAAGCCCGCACGCAGCGCCAGCTCTCCCCCGGGGCTGAAACAGGAAACGCCCCAAACCGCCGCTCGTGTGAGGCCGGCCCGGTTTCCCAGCTCCACGCTCCCCAAACTCCTGCCCTGCCCACGGCGGGACACTCTGAACGGGACGCTCTGAGGCGCGGGTGCCCATCCCCTCCACAGGAGAGGGTACGGAGCAGAGGAACGCTCACACACCGGGGGGGTGCGACTGGGAGGGTAAAGTAAGCCGGAATCTGTTCTTTTCTGGGACGTACTTCCCCGCGACGGGACGGGCGGCCATCCTGGGCCCTCGCTCGGAACTCTCCGGAATCCAATTACACCGTCCGCTGCCCTCCCCGGCCCCGACGCCTGGGCTCGGAGCTGTGATTTACTGTGCCACCGCACCCTGAGGGCGAGCCAGCCGGGGTGTGTGAACACCCTCCGCCACACGTGCACGGGGCGGGAAGAGGGTAACCGGCGGTTACACACGTACCGCGCAGCCTGGCGTAGCAGCGGGAACACCGCAGCGGCTCGCAGGCCACAGTCAGGGGAACCAGGAAATGCACTTTACTCCAGCCTGAACGGGGCCGTTTGGCCAGGAAGAAAATGCACGGGCCGGGGAGAACAGCTGACTGCAGAGCCGCAATGGCCACCACCGGTGGAGGCTACTACATGTGAACGGGCAACAAAACTGAAAAAATATAAATCTAACTAGACTACTGTGAGTCCATGAGTACAGACCCACAGACATGTGATCCACACAGCACCTGTAGACACTTCCAGGCCTTTAGGAAATGCCCAGTCCACAGATATTAATCTCAGGACAACATTTGCTGATAGCGATGGCAGCCACAACATTCCATTACTAATTTAGGGAATGGCCAGAGAGACAGACCCACCCTCTGTACCCTAAGAGACCGTGCCCCACGCCCCCTCTTTTCGGGGAGCGTCTCTGTCCATCTCCGCTGAGGGGGGAGCCGAACTGCACTCAGTGCCCCCGGGACTGACCCGGCGGTCCCTCCCTCCAGCAGGGGACACGCGAGGTCAGACTGCCAGCTGCCCCCGCTGTCCCAAGCGAGAGAGCCAGACGCCGCACCCGTCCTCCCAGCGCACGCTCCCGTCCTCCCAGTGCACGCTCCCGTCCTCCCAGTGCACGCTCCCGTCCTCCCAGCGCACGCTCCCGTCTCTCACCGGGTCACTAGCACTGCATCGTAACACAGTGCTGCTATTCTACAGGCCGCGCTGGAGCAAGGGCAGAAATCTACACACTGAAGTGCCCTTTCCACGCAGCGCGACGTGATAAACACCTAGTGCAAGCATTCTGCACCCACCGCCCTGAACCAAACCCTGGTGGATACCAAGGAAACAAACTCTCGTCAGCCACACAGGCAATAATTACTCTGGATTGCTGGGGGGAAAAAAACAAAACAAAACAAAACGACTCATTACAGGAAATAAATCTATTTTTCCCCCTCCTCATGCAATCTCATTTTCATGACAAAGGGATTTGGGAAATCTCGGCACAGACAGGAAATATGCAAACACCCCAACGTGACCGAAAACAAAGGTATGAAGTGCCTGTCGTGGGAGATTAGAGAGCAAGGCCTGACTGGTTTACCGTTAAGCCCATTAAAAGTTGAGCAAACCCCCTTCATCGGCTTAGGTCACAGGCGCCTTGGCGATGCGTCCAATCTCCCGTATAAAGGCCTTAACCTGCGGCCGTCCAGGATAAGGCCATCGCTGAAGCTCTCCACAGCCGGCTCAATCGTCTGAGCCGATCGCAGAGAAAGCCATCGCAGCCCGGGGTCAGAGAACGGAGACATGAGCGCTCAGGGCTCAATCTGCAGGCCAAGAAGGGAGCGCCTCGCTCCAGCTCGGACGTCAGGGCTAGATGCTGTCTAATCTAAAGTCAAAACAGGGAAATATCACAACAATCCAGCATCAAATCAAACCTGCAGATTCATTCAGTAAGTTCAGTATGTTCAGTTCAAGTTCAGTCATTCTAACAATACGCAGCCACATCTCCTCACAATCGAAATGCACAAAGTTCCAACTGAGGGGCTTTGTAAAGCATTAAAACAAGACCAACAAAAACTAGTTATGAAATTCAATGTGTATTATGACTCAGAAGTAAGATTTGGCCTCCTCTTCGGCCTGTATGATATGACCGCTAACCGCAAAATGCTAAAAATACAAAGCGAGAAAAGTTCAGTGATGATTGTTTTTTTTTCTTGTTGAAATGAACTGAGGAAGCTGATTAAATGTCTATTTAGGGAACTTGGGGTAAACATTGAGACCACCTATTCAAGAGAACAGAAACCACTAAGGCTCAACTTTTTTGCTGATTACATGCACTCACACACACGCACACACACACACACACACACAGTGTTGGAACGTGAATAGATCTCATGTCACACAGTGTTGGAACGTGAATAGATCTCATGTCACACAGTGTTGGAACGTGAATAGATCTCATGTCACACAGTGTTGAAACGTGAATAGATCTCATGTCACTCAGTGTTGAAACGTGAATAGATCTCATGTCACACTAATCGGCTCAACATGGCTCTCATCCATCAGTGGACACAGGAGGAAAACTATCCAACCAAAACAAAACTGTGTGTGTTTCCGTGCCACTGGCGGCACCATCTGACCCTGCTTACAGACCCACTGTTTGCTTTAGCATTAGGCAGTCAGGCGACCCAAACCTCAATGTGTTAGAAAACACTAACTCTACACTAGCTCACTAACGGGACAGGGCTGCAAAACAGCTGAAAACACAGAGACAGTGCCTGTGAGACAGGCCTCTAAGGTACGGTTCCTGTTGATGTTTCGCCACTGGGCCATACTAGTACCTTGGTGCTCGTCTAAAAGGGTAAAGGGTACAGTGGGCATACCTTTGAGAGAGGGTACCACCCAAGTGACAAGCCAGTGTACCCCTATAGGTACAGTTTTTGTACATTTACGTGCATTTCTGGCAGTGTAACAGGGCTGTGAACAGGAGAGGGATAAAAACAGGAAGCCTGTCGCTCTTCCACACCGCAGCCACGGCCAGGCTAACCGCCACGTCTCTGCATGGCTGGGGAGAGAGTCCGGTATGAGAAGACACGGATCGCTCCGTAGGATTTTATTCATCCTGTTTGGATGAAGCCCTTTGAATGTTTCCCCCTAAAATGGCAGCCCCAGTTCCGGGGCGTGCCCCCTGGTAGAATACGCACACATTGGGGCGCGCCCTGTCTGTTCCTCTGTCCTCAGCTACGGGTCTGACATTCCAAACTGACCCGGGACACGGGGCTCCCGAAATCAGCTTGGCCTTGGGCGTGCGGCATCCTGACACACACGCAGCTGCCGGTTCGCCCCAGTCAGGGGAGAGCACCGCCCCTACAAACAATAACCAGCCTCCACACGGGCCAGCCTCTCCCAAATTTAGCAACACTTTCCTTCTAGTACAACCCTTGTAAGCGACCCATGCTTTTGAAACACACACTATTTCACAGTTTGAATGGCTGGTGAGTTCATGGTCATGCCAGCGGTGTGCTGAAAGTTCCAGATATAAAAGGGGGTCCACTTCAGTAGCAGGGGGACCAGGGAGCCCTTCAGACAGGACCCCCCCCCCCCGCCCCCCCGCGTTTCAGATTCTTGGGATTCAGAGTGTGGTTCAGCTGTCGGGGAGTTATTCTGCAGTAGAGCCCTGCTGCCGCATCCTGTGGGATTACTCAGATTCCACACGCTGGGGAACAGGACGTCAGTGCTGTCACACAGACGGGTCTGTGCTGCCTGGAGCCAGTGCCGTTGCACACGGACGGGTCTGTGCTCTCTGTACTGTTACAGAGGGTACAGCCTTGAGGAAAAGCCCCAGTAAACTCATTACACCATCAATCCGGTTACTGCCCAATAAATGCGTAATTTAAGGCGCTCATTAACAATAAATGTTGCTGAATCACTGCGTGACAATTTCACAGATCTCACCAATTACAGCAGGTAATTGGTCTTAAACAAAGGCGCTGGTGTTTAACGAGCTTAACGAGCTGAAGACAGCGGAGCCTGCATTTCCCGCTGTAATATTACGCAGGCACTGCTCTAAGGAGATCATCACTGTGCAGGGCTGTGTCCTGGCTGATTCAGACACTCCTACGACAGCCAGAGACATCGTGCCTGGCACAGGCTGACACCAGGGCTGTGTAGGGAAAAGCACACTGGGCAGCTTATTATCAAAGGCTACAAACCCAAACAAACGAGCAGGCAGGAAAGCAGAACAAAGTTTTACTCGCTTTAGTTTTTTTTCCCTTCCCTGTGCTGTTTTGGGGTTAGAAAGGTGAAGCTGGGACAGCAGAACGGACAGGGGAAGCGAAATCGCGCCTCTCGCCCGCCCTCACGGAGCCCCCCCCCGTCCCGGAGGATTGTGGGAGTAAAGCTCTTAATGATCTGCAGTCTCTGAACCTCAGACCCATATCCGCCAGCTCCAGGCTGCGCGGCCGCTCGGGCGCTCCAGAGACTAATGAGCGCGCTCAGAAAGCCAGCGGAAAGCTGACCGGGCGTCGGCCTCAGCGCCTCCTGCGCGGGATTGGGGCGGTGCTCAGGTGTTTACGGGCAGGTAGCGGCTACCCCACAGGGCCCTGGAGCCCTGAATAATGAAAGTTTAATCCCAAAACTCCCCTTCACATGCTGGTCCGCATTAAAGCCTGTATCGCCTCTCTCACGCCACTCAGCACTGACCAACACGTCCTGTTCACCCTGCTTCCTGCTCGCCCTTCACTGCGCATGTAAAACGCATTTAAAAATGATAAAAATCCACTCTCTCTAATTTTCATCTTTTATGCATGCGATTCGTTTTGCGAGTGAATAAAGCGTGAGCAAAAAAAAAAAAAAAAATGCTAATTTCCTCTGCTTCTGAATTAAATCTGATGAATGCATCTCACTTCCTGCGAGCGCTGCTGCCCCTCTCTGTCTCGCAGGGTCCGGTGGAAATGAATGCGAGACGTGGCACGAGGCTCGGTGTGCGAGGAACTGCTTCCCAGACAGCGAAATATGCTTCCACTTCCCTTTTAATCCTCTCCCCGATGGTGGCACACGCTCTGAAAGCTGTGTGTGTGTGCGTGTGTGTGTGTGTGTGTGTGTGTGTGTGTGCGTGTGCGTGTGCGTGTGCGTGTGTGTGTGTGTGTGTGTGTGTGTGTGTGTGTGTGTGCATGTGTGTGTGTGTGTGCGTGTGTGTCTCTGTGTATGTGTGTGTTTGTCTCTGTGTGTGTGTGTGTGTTTCTGTGTGTGTGTGTGTGTGTGTGTGTCTCTGTGTATGTGTGTGTGTGTGTGTCTCTGTGTGTGCGCGTGTGTCTGTGTTTGTGTGTGTGTGTGTGTGTATGTGTGTGTGTGTGTGTGTGTGTGCGCGCGTGTCTCTGTGTGTGTGTGTGTGTGTGTGTGTCTCTGTGTGTGCGCGCGCGTGTGTGTGTGTGTGTGCGTGTGCGTGTGTGTCTCTGTGTATGCGTGTGTGTGTGTGTCTCTCTGTGTGTGTGTGTGTGTGTGCGCGTGTGTATGTGTCTGTGTGGGCACGCAGTTAATAGTTTTAAATACCTATCATGACTTGTGAGAAGTTGGTTGTGAAGAGCCCCTGGGGAAGGCCGTGGGCATTATGTGTGTCTGAGTCAGTAATCCTCTGTGTGTGTGGCACCTAATCCACCACCGTCCTGCAAAATATACAGCCATCAATTTCACACAGTCCTTACAATGGACACAGACACACACACACACGCACGCACGCACACACACACACACACACACACACGCACGCACACACACACACGCACACACACACACTCACACGTACACTGAAGCACACACACACCCGCGCACACACACACACACACACTGGGAGTGTCAGAAGCTGATCTCCAAAAGCGGAGAAATTTGAATATGCGCTGTTTTCTGTAATACGTTCCTTGACAGTATGATCCTGAAGTTGCTTTTGAAAACATCAGAACTTTCCATTGTGACCACAGGATTCCAGTGAGGTCACACATGTAGGCCCCAAGACAAGAAGAAACACAATCCCGCTTTCTGGAGGATCCACTAACTGAATTGTGTGGTCTTCGGTGGCAAAACACAACAGCAGGCTTAGTCACAGACACAGATAAAAGGGACACAGGCAGATTAACTTGTAAAGAACGTGTCACAATTCAGCGCAAAATATGACAAGATGACAAATGACGCATCACTCTGGGGCGAAGCGAGAATTTAAAGAAGTCACAATACAACACCAAGCCAAAAAAAGACAAGTCACGTATCACATTAAAACTAATTTAGACAAAAAAAAAAGCAAATGTGAAATAAGAAATAAACCAATGGACAAGCCACAAATTTCACAAAGTAGCAGGAGACTAGCAGGTTGGAATGGCTGTGATCAAATTCACTGCTACCATTTGCATGCAGCACAGAATCCTGTCTGTGGGACTGGATGATACACAGTGTATTACAGCTGACAGTAAGGACACTGTCAGGACTCTTATTATGAAACAGTATGGCCCTCATTTACCACCAGGTCTGAGATTAATGGAGTCATCCAAACAACAGTTAAAGCTATGCAGTAGGCTTTACATTACATTACATTACAGGCATTTGGCAGACGCTCTTATCCAGAGAGACGTACAACTAAGTGTATAACCATAACCAGGAACAAGTGTGTCGAAAACCCTAGAGAGAAGTACCGTTCCAAGTGCAGGGAACAACCGCATAGTTCAACTTGGACCCTGTAGGTTAATCTGATTAACACTAACACAAACGAGAACAGCAACAACGCAGTCCATGCAAAAAATACAGGCTCCAATAACAGAGCATGAGGCTTCTGTTGTTCGAGGCAAACACGGCAGGCCGCTGGATCAGAGACTGCTAAACGGGCTGTATTACAATCAATATAATAAACGATCGACTCATGGGAAGATTCATGGGGCCAGGAAAGAATCAGAGAAACCCTCTAATCCTAGTGCAGATACAGTGAGAGACTGAGAGAAATAGACATGAAACTAACAAACAGAGGCACATGAGCTCCATCATGCACCCACACTGCACAACACAATTTTCTCCTTCAGGTAAAAAGCCCGATATTAAGTCTCATAAGAGGAGGCGCGCATTTAAGAGAAGGAAGTGAGCTTATTTACCATGAAATTCCTTTGTGACTTGCAGCTGAACACCACCCAAAAAATCATGGATGTGACAACAGACCGAGCGAAAAACACAGACAGCCTGACATTTCCCTTGGCATTAATAATGAATATCTGTATGTCAGAGATGATCTTTCTCAAAGACGCACTAAATAAACCGCTGAAGGACATGCAGACACTTAACCATATTCGCAGCAAATTGAAATGAACCCTATTGAGAATTTTATTCATGCTATTAAAGACTTATTCTGTTTCGGAAAGGAACTGTGTTCACTGATGAAACCTGATCAACAGGTACGTTACACGCCGTTAGGTGTTTGGTTTGCAAATAGGTATTGATGTTCTGTATCTGCTGCCCAGGAGTAGTGCCATGGGTACAGTGCTGAGTAGGAGGGCACACACACACACTCACACATGCACATATACACACACACACACACGCACACATGCACACACACTCATACGCACGCACGCGCACACACACACACACACACACACGCACACACGCACACACGCACACACGCACACACGCACACACACACGCACACACGCACACACATGCACATATACACACACACACACACACACACGCGCGCACACGCACGCACACACACACGCACGCACGCACACACACACACACGCGCACACACACACACACACACACACACACACACATGCACACACACATGCACACACACACACACGCTCTAAGCCTGGGCTCCCATCTGCTCTCTAATGCAAAGCCAGCGCTGGCTCTCTGCACCACAATGCTCCCAGCAAGCCAGGCAGCCCTTCTGAGCCCGGGGCTCACACAAAAGGGGCGCGTCCCCCCCCCCCCGTACCCCAGGCGCCCCGCAGCCAGAAACAGCACATAAAAGGGTTATGGCAGGTCATGCTGGCACAGGGTGCGAGTTATGAAAGGGGTAAGGCCTTGTGGCAAATTAGGACACTTCAGCACCCCCCCCCCACCCCCACCCCCACCCCCCAGCTGATATAACCCAAACCCCCTGGCAGCGGGAAACGCCTGTAGGAAGAAAAAGGGGGGGAAAAAGAAAAAAAAAACTAAACCTAGCCAATGACTGACACCCAGGTCTCATTTTTGGGCTGAAACAGCAGAATGAGGCAGTTCTGGAGGGCAGCCCCCCGCCCCGCCCCGCTCAGCGACAGAAACGCACGCGAGGAGAAAGACAGGCGTGTTGACGGAGGCGTGAGCAGGTTCCCGTGTTAATGAGGAAGACGAGGCTGAATGCGCCTCTGACACGGAGAGCTGGGGTCACGGACAGGAAGAGCTCCTCCAGAGCCCGCCACCTCGCTGCCCTCTGCTCCACTTCTCATCACACTTCCTTAGCAACACCACAGTAAATATTACTTTGAAGAGCAGGTAGCTACAAAAATATACATATACCAATAACAGAAAGAAGGTAACTTCCAATCTGCCCCAAAATCCTGGTTCCAGGAGCTGTTCCTCAGTTCTGTGTGTGACAAGCTACAGAAACACTGGCCACAAGAAAAAAATAAAAGTCTGTTTTGAACAAACTGAACAAATCTCACTTACACCGTGTGGATGTTTTTACAGACATTTAAAAAAATCAGTAGTGTTTATCCCCCCAAAAGAATCTTCTGTCATTCTTTAAATCTCAACTGAAGGAAAAGTACTAGAGAGAACAGATAAGAGATGAATTATTAATCTGCAGCAGATGTAGAAAAACAACGTGTCAGATTTGGAAGAGGAGTGCACTCAAAAATTTTTCCACATCCACCTCCAACTTTCGCGGCAAGACAAGGGGGGGGGGTGAGGGAAGAGGCCGAATTCTGTCATTGATAAGGCAGGAAGGCGCCTCCCTTCAGCTTCAAACGCTCAGCGGAGGGTGATTTACTCCTTCAGGAAGTCTTCAGAGAGGATGCGCTCACGCCCGCCAGAACTTCATTAGGCGTCCTGGCGCTGGGGCGCGTTAAAATAAAACTGCTGCTCTTCAGCGGGAGGCTCAGCCGGCTCAGATAACCACAGAGACCTTTTTAAGGTGCTGCTGTTCACACAGACAGGGCTGTGTGAGGCGATGGATGCAGCCTCCCGCCAGCTTCAGTCTGGTAGAGGACCCGCCAGCTTCAGTCTGGTAGAGGACCCGCCAGCTTCAGTCTGGTAGAGGACCCGCCAGCTTCAGTCTGGTAGAGGACCCGCCAGCTTCAGTCTGGTAGAGGACCCGCAGAGTGCAGCCAGGGTGCGCTAGCGGCTCCACAAGTCGCCCCGTGCGAGGGGACCATCTCCAAACACACACAGCGTGTGAAAGAGGGCTCCTGTGAGAGCACTGCTGGCTCCCCGGGGTCACCCTGACCCTGTTAAACAGGGATTTCACAGCCAGCCAAACGGAAACGCGCCGCAAAGCCTCACTCCTCCAAGCCTCACTCCTCACTCCTCCAAGTCTCACTCCTCCAAGCCTCACTCCTCACTCCTCCAAGCCTCACTCCTCCAAGTCTCACTCCTCCAAGCCTCACTCCTCACTCCTCCAAGTCTCACTCCTCCAAGCCTCACTCCTCACTCCTCCAAGTCTCACTCCTCCAAGCCTCACTCCTCCAAGCCTCACTCCTCCAAGCCTCACTCCTCCAAGCCTCACTCCTCCAAGTCTCACTCCTCACTCCTCCAAGCCTCACTCCTCCAAGTCTCACTCCTCCAAGCCTCACTCCTCCAAGCCTCACTCCTCCAAGTCTCACTCCTCACTCCTCCAAGTCTCACTCCTCCAAGCCTCACTCCTCCAAGCCTCACTCCTCCAAGCCTCACTCCTCCAAGCCTCACTCCTCCAAGTCTCACTCCTCACTCCTCCAAGCCTCACTCCTCCAAGTCTCACTCCTCCAAGCCTCACTCCTCCAAGCCTCACTCCTCCAAGCCTCACTCCTCCAAGTTCACTGGGAAAAAAAGCGTTGGCCGGGACCACAAAGACTTCAGGATGCTTCAGAGTCCGTCCTGATTGGCTCACAGTCTTCTCAGAGGGGATTCTGGGACCGTGACAAAGTTTGGAGGGGGGTCCCCACACACCCCACTCTGACGCCAGGGGAACCCCACCCCAGAGTGCCTGGGAGGTAAATAGCAAAGCCCTGCAGGCCCACATAACACGCCCGCCAGCGCAGATCACTCCTGACAGCCTCCGAGCTCTGCCCTGACCCCTCAGCCGCGTCTCTGCTGACCCCTCAGCCGCGTCTCTGCCCCTGACCCCTCAGCCGCGTCTCTGCCCCTGACCCCTCAGCCGCGTCTCCGCTGACCCCTCAGCCGCGTCTCTGCTGACCCCTCAGCCGCGCCTCTGCTGACCCCTCAGCCGCGTCTCTGCTGACCCCTCAGCCGCGTCTCTGCCCTGACCCCTCAGTCGCGTCTCTGCTGACTCCTCAGCCGCGTCTCTGCTGACCCCTCAGCCGCGTCTCTGCCCTGACCCCTCAGCCGCGTCTCTGCTGACCCCTCAGTCGCGTCTCTGCTGACCCCTCAGCCGCGTCTCCGCTGACCCCTCAGCCGCGTCTCCGCTGACCCCTCAGCCGCGTCTCTGCTGACCCCTCAGCCGCGTCTCTGCTGACCCCTCAGCCGCGCCTCTGCTGACCCCTCAGCCGCGTCTCTGCTGACCCCTCAGCCGCGTCTCTGCCCTGACCCCTCAGTCGCGTCTCTGCTGACTCCTCAGCCGCGTCTCTGCTGACCCCTCAGCCGCGTCTCTGCTGACCCCTCAGCCGCGTCTCTGCTGACCCCTCAGCCGCGTCTCTGCTGACCCCTCAGCCGCGTCTCTGCCCTGACCCCTCAGTCGCGTCTCTGCTGACTCCTCAGCCGCGTCTCTGCTGACCCCTCAGCCGCGTCTCTGCCCTGACCCCTCAGTCGCGTCTCTGCTGACTCCTCAGCCGCGTCTCTGCTGACCCCTCAGCCGCGTCTCTGCTGACCCCTCAGCCGCGTCTCTGCTGACCCCTCAGCCGCGTCTCTGCCCTGACCCCTCAGTCGCGTCTCTGCTGACTCCTCAGCCGCGTCTCTGCTGACCCCTCAGCCGCGTCTCTGCCCTGACCCCTCAGCCGCGTCTCTGCTGACCCCTCAGCCGCGTCTCTGCCCTGACCCCTCAGTCGCGTCTCTGCTGACTCCTCAGCCGCGTCTCTGCTGACCCCTCAGCCGCGTCTCTGCCCTGACCCCTCAGCCGCGTCTCTGCTGACCCCTCAGCCGCGTCTCCGCTGACCCCTCAGCCGCGTCTCTGCTGACCCCTCAGCCGCGTCTCTGCTGACCCCTCAGCCGCGTCTCCGCTGACCCCTCAGCCGCGTCTCCGCTGACCCCTCAGCCGCGTCTCTGCTGACTCGCTCTCAGGCTGAGCTAATGTAGCGCCAGCGGCTCGGGCGGCTCAGAGTGAGACCTGGCACCCGAGCGCTCCTGGGGGAGGATTCATCTCAGGGGCAGGGGAGAGGGCACACTTTCCCCAGGACAGAGCGTGGATCACACACCATTACAGCACCCCGCCGGTCAGCGGTCGAGCTTCAGCGGGATGACAATCATGCCGAAAGGCCGGAGGCCGCTAAATAAGCTAACGGCGGCCTGGTCACGCCTCCACCAAACATCAAAGCAAGGGAACGACTCACATCACAAACTCACCCGCTGAACTAAAAGGTCATCTGCAAAAAGATTAGAGGCACAGAAAAGGCATTTGGCCAATAAAATAAGTCTCAGACATATAATCCACATGCTCCTATAATGGCAATATTTATTATGGCATTGCAGACCAAAACCTAATAGTGCTTTTATTGTTATTGTGTTGTTATGGTTTCTCTTCAATGCATTTAATCTGTTTTCCTTCATTGTAGCATCTGTGGACAATGTTTTTTTTTTGGTTATTTAACTATATTTACACTCCAGATTGTACATTGTGTTGTTATATTATTTCTTATATATCATTTATTCGTTAATATTCTATTAAATTCTTGTAAGCTATGACTTTGACAATGCAGTGCATGTATTTGTCATGCCACTAAGGCATTTTGAATCAAATCAAATTTAATGCAGTGGAGGAGATAGAATGAGAGGGAGCAAGAGAGACTGAATTGGATGAGAGAGACAGAGACAGAGACAGAGAGAGACAGAGACAGAGACAGAGACAGAGAGAGACAGAGAGAGAGAGAGAGAGAGAGAGAGAGAGAGAGAGAGAGAGAGAGAGAGAGAGAGATGAGAGGACGTGTCTCTGTGAACATACAGCAGTCATCAGGGCTGCCAGGTGACCGGAACATGACGCTTTCTAATGCCCCGGACCGGTCCTGTTTGTGGTCCCGACCGCACAATGCCGCGTAATGCAACGTAGCGTAACGTAGCGTAGCGTACCGGACGCCTCTGCCCAGGGAAGACAGGCAGAAACGCTGTCTGCGATTACGCTTCCAGCTGTGCGTGTCCGGTTTTGGCAGATGCTGAATCTGGCAGCCCCGGTAGCCGTCCTCAGGGACACGGTCGCGCTGACGCGGGCGGCTTCTCTCTGTTCCCCCGCCTCCCGGGCACACGAGGATCGCATCTGAGCAGATCAGAGCAGCGCGGCGTTTCACATCACCTGAGGAAACGCTGCACCGGCCGACAGGCCGAGCCCCTCTCTCTCTCTCTCTCTCTCTCTCTCTCTCTCTCTCTCCAGGACGGAATGCTAATTTGTCAGCAAACGGGCTTTTCAAAGTTTACACTTTGGCAGCACGGTGTCCGAACACACCAGAGGTTTGCCGCATCGACTCAACACATCGACCACCGGCTGCGTTCAAGAAGGCCCACGCGCATCGCTGCCAATGCTGTCGCTACAACAGCCAGAATCCCCAACCCAACTATACTCTCAGTTCACCTTGGTTTGCCAAAATCAGCCTCTGCATAACCACACATCACCACATTGATTGATATCATAAATATAACAGAGCATAGTCCACTCAGGAGGAAATAAAGTTTACGCATTGATTAATCTGTGATATTAATCTCTCCTTCATTTAACTCATATTTGTATTTAAAACCTGAATCTATAGCGCCACAGTGCAGAGAATGCAATATAAACGCGCTCTCAGCCCTGCTGACTGAGGAAGCACTGCCCTCCCGCTCGGAGAAGATGGTTTTTACATCAGACTCTTCCTGCAGAAATGAAAGCAGAATCCTTTCCCAGATTTGTGCTGTTTGAGCCTTTGCTTTTTTTCCCCTCCTTCATGCAGTAAAAACGCAGCGTGGTCAGGGCTACACCTCTAAATATAGGCCTGCGTGACGAGCGCCGAACACAAGGCACAGATCCGCCGCCAGGCCTGAGTAGACGCTCCGCTTCCTGTGGCTCGCTCGCACTGGGGGTGGACCGCAGGGTTCTGAGAACGTGGGGGTCAGTTTGGTTTAAAAAAAAATAAATAAAGAAAAAGAAAAAGAAAAGGTCGTGGTGAGTGTTTACACTCAAAAGGACTTCCGCGGAATGACCAGGCACCGTTGGGAAGACTGGAGGAATGCTGCACTGGTAGCGCTGCCACAGGCCACGAGCACAACTACCCACAATTCCCTGGTGCTTCCCCTTTCGTCCAACCTGGAAGCAGACTGGCCGCTGAGAGCCAGAGCAGCCCAAGCGAGGGGCCAGCCGGTCCCCTGGAGGCCCGAAATACTGCCTGTGCAATCCACCCTGCCGTCCGGCCACAGACAGACAGCAAAACGCATTAAAAAAAGAGGAAATCATTACCTGCAGAGGACCTCAAAAAGACAAGTGATAAAACAGAGATACCCAACAGGAAATGTAGCCCCAGTGTGGGATAAACAACACCGGCACTCAGGCACAGTATGAAAGCATGCAGCCGGCTCACAGTCAGTCTCAGAATAAGATTCGCTTCAGCGAATAAAAGTGGGCACACAGCTTAACTGAAAAAAACTTCATTTTAATTTAGCCTATATGTTTATATATATATGTTGCTGCTACATACACCTTCATAACGCAAACTTTGGAAAAAAAATACTTGTGCATTTTTCAGACATTTCCTGATGCCTGTACGTACGCTGCACATTCAAAAACATCATTAGAAAGCATCGCAGAGCCGGGACAATAAACTACGATACGAGCAGACAGAGGAATATGAAACCCCGCACAAGATAAGAGAAACAAAGACGGCAGCTCCGTCTCTCTCTTCCTTCTTCTCACTGCTCCTCCCTCTCAGCTCTCACGGGAGCTCTCACTGGCTCCCAGAACTCCTTCCTCTCTGTAGAACACTCATCTAAAAAAAAAATGGTTCAGAAAGGGTTCTTTGGCTTGTCTTCATAGCGGAACCCTTCCTAGTTCTTTATGGACCCCTCTATGGTAGGTGTGAAACGTGCGAAAGCTCACAGATTTAACCAGTTTGCCCAACAAAGAACCCTTGAGCTAGACAGAGGACACAGAGGAGCCCTTTGGAACCTGAGAGTGGACAGCACACTGACTGCAGCAGGGCGGTTTGGTGGGCGAGGAAGTCCTCACCAGCCCAGGCTGTGTTAGCTAAATGCCCCCCCACCCCCCACCCCCTACACACACCCCGGGGCTGAGGCATGGTGAAGGAATGGCCTGGGGTGGGCAGCCTTGCCAAACCATCTGCAGGGGCCCCCGGGGTCTGGAGCAGAACGCTGACATCAACCATCACCCCCATACATGCCCCCCCACCCCACCCCATGCTTCTCACACTCCTCCTGGGGGGAGCCGAAAGCAGGCAGGGGGGCAGTCAGAGGACACCGCAGAGCACCGGCTAGGATACAGAGAGCTCTGAGTCTGGACCCATCGCCCCTCTGCCACACCGTCTCGAGACCCAACACCCTTCTGCTGCTCCCTGCAGAACCCTCTCCTCCTCTCAGTCTCAATCCTTCACTAACACACAGAATCAAACGAAAGCAACTCTGAGCCCCAACCTGCTGCTTTAAAATTTTGAATTTGAAAACATGATTTAGACAGGTGCCTTGCACCCGTGTGTTAACCTACTGCTGTCCTGCAGCCTGTGTGAGGTGCTGGTAGGCTACAGGTTTCCACAGTCACTGAGATGGGGGTTCAGCCACAGGCTGGTCGTTTCAGGGGCCACAGAGAGGAAAAAGACAGTCATTTCATTCATAAACAAATCAAATACGCTCGCCGTGTTTAACGGCAAACCTGCGCGCGCAGGTCCGTAATAACACAGAATAACAACAACAGACCGTTCAGCCCCGTGGACCTGCTATCATAACACCCATAATCTGCATTGCAAATCCCCGTCAGTATTTACAGAAAGTGGCCCACAGAAGGGCCACTTAAGGGAGGACAGCTGGGCTCCTGTTAGCTGGCTGATCCATGACAAAATAATATACCGGTGCTTATGCCACCTGACGTTATGCAATCAACAAGTCCGGTGTCTTTTATTTTGTTAGACATGAAATGCCAATAGTCAGATCCTGTTTCTGGTTAAGGCAGGTAATGACTCATAACTGCGATGTAATAACAACCAAATTGCATTATTAGCCTTGTTGTTGTATGTTCGAATCATTGTCACAGGAAATCTGGTATCTCACAACAGACGCAGGTGCAACGACAAATTCATCCTCAAATAAAATAAATAGAAATAGCTATAGTCCTTACAGAAAACACCGATAAAGCAATCAGACAAGTTCTCGGCGTTCGCAGAGACTGCGGTTGAAGAGTTTATACCTCACGACTAGGATGGATAAACCAAGCTAAGCAAGAACAACCCAACGTAGAGTATTTACCGTCTCGACTGTGACTGTAGGTGACAGTGGGACTGAAAACTTAAGGAAAGTGACATAGTCTGAATGCATACGAATGGAGAGACGATAAAGGCACGACAGAATACCATCTTCTGCGGCGAGTCATTTACAAAAAGTACAGCATTGAAAATGCTGAAAAACATGCAGTGATTCGCGTATGTTATACTGTAAAATCAAACCCTTCTCAAGGACCGTTTGCCTTTAGACTATAATGAATTTCCGAATTTACGTTTCCCTGTTTCAAAATACACGCTGATACAAATAACATATTGTTTAAACACCTGCCGCGTACAGATTAATTTGTGCTTTGCTTATTTAGCGTCTCACCATATAAACACGATTGGAAACAAATAATGTTGATGAGTGGGCTACCAACAATATTTTATTAGATTAAAATAACATAGATGCTCTTACGAGAGCGACTTGCAGAAGTGGTAGCCCACGGGGTGTGTGTATCCACTAACTGGCAGTCACCGAAGAAAACATTTTGGTACATTCAACGGATACTTTAGTATTAACGTAAATACTATTTATCATAAAGAGAATTAACTTAAGTAGCTAAAACCACAATTTATACTTGGTTTTCATTTATCGAGTTTCTTTAGCGTGGACAAGTGCATGTTCATTAAGAATGCATACAGAATTCAATCATATCTACTTTCAAATAATACAACAGTAAAAAGGTATAATGAGACGCAAACAAATAATGTGACAGTTATCAGTTGTCAATGGTCGCTATGTCGTCTTATAACATAGTATTATAATGAGCACTTCAGCACTTAGTGTTATTTTGTTGCAATGTAGCCATCAAGCTCGGATAGTTCTACGCGTAGTGATAGCTGTTATTTCAGGTGCTCCGGTTTTTTTTATTCGTACTAGTAGTTCACGTGAAATATGCAACAAATTAACTTACCGACGCCGTATTTTTCGTGTTCTGTCGGTATCCACATATTTACTGTTTGTGCATTGAAAAGTATTTTAAAACCGGCTCCACGGCGTAAAAAACTGCCTGTGATGTGCAGTGCATTCTAAACCCCACACTGCCTCCAGTCTGCAGTCATTGTTCTGATTGCAGGAGCTCAAGCGAAGTAGACTGAATTATCAAACACACCGAAAACGCATTGCATTCTGGGAAAAGAAGTTAAATTTCATGACGTAAATAATACCGAAGAACTTCGTCTCCCATCAGCACGTAGGAGCAAGAAAGAATGTGCGGTATCCTGATTGGATGATTTCTACATTTTAATACGTCATGTGACAGGCATCGAAAAGCATGGCCGGCAATGTAGAAGGACGCAACTTGTCAGGTATGGGAATTTTCTAGTGACTTTGTTGGATCTAATGTTTTGTTCCAGTTGTTTTCAATTTCTTTCATGCAAGGGCATATATTTGCATTGTTGCAAGGGTTTAAACGTTGGCTATATGACGAAATAAAGTTAAACGTTAGATAACCTGACATTGAAAGAGCTCATATGCTGTATGCACGAACTTAGATTAATGGCATTAATGTTTCCTATTGCGATCAGACATTACTAGCCAGGTTAAATGTGTTTAATACCCCAGTTAGTGCAGCTATTTCACGCGTTTCATTTAGGGAGATAGCTTACGCCGTTTATGTTGTCAGCCAGGGTAGGAGTCTAAAATCTGATGTCTGCTAGCTGCTGTACGTATTGCCGAACATTGACCGTTCATTATGCATTGACTCTAGCGCAGTCACTTGCAGGTCACGAGTATTAAGGATCACGATAAAATTTGTTATTAATTATTATCATTTGATGGAGTGGGGAACTCATTCCAAATTAAATAGTGGACTGCAGGCAGTAGCCACTGTGTGGATTTCATTTGTGTTTATTATGGCTCTGTCAGCGCCAGTCCTCACTAATCAACCTTTCCTACAAAATACTTCCGGTGCAGTTGTTCTGCTGTTAGATGAACGTGCTGCATTGTGTATGTGGAAGGGTAGTGGCAAGTGTAGCTCATTGCATGGATGTGGACAGGTTATGATGTAAGACAGGCTAGTGCTGTGTAAATATGGGGCTCCCTATCCAGTGTGCATGTGTCTGGCAAGGAGGTTTCTTGTCCTCCTCGGTTCAGCAGTTAGAAATTGTACTCATCAGGACAGTATGATGCAAATCAGTATATGAACTGGAAGCAGTTGTGTGTGTGTGATATGGGTGTCCCTTATTTGCGTTTGACCAATGGCACATTGCAAAAAATGTTGCCGTTCCCAGAATAAGTCCAGAATGGCAGAGAGACGCACTGCAGCAGACCAGTCTTGAGTTTAAGCAGCTGTTGCTAATGATGTATTTCTGCCCGTTTAGCGCGTTTAACCTGCACATTTCCCATCATGCCTAGCGCCTGGTGTCTTAACAACAGACT
Source organism: Anguilla anguilla (assembly GCF_013347855.1). Lineage (NCBI taxonomy): Eukaryota > Metazoa > Chordata > Actinopteri > Anguilliformes > Anguillidae > Anguilla > Anguilla anguilla. The sequence goes on from NC_049219.1 coordinate 15,735,240, forward strand.
AGGCCAACAGTGCTCTTGGTCCCGCGAGTGCACGTTTCGTTCAGCACGGCGTTAAGCTGAAACACACTGCGCTAAGCTGAACACAGTGTGTTATCCTCAGGGCCACAGGACTCCATCTTGGAGCCGCTGTCGTTCCCGGAAAGGCCGTGTCGCGGGACGTCCCCAGAGCAGGGCGAGGCCGTGCCCTGTGTCCTGTGCTCGGAGTCCTCCCCCCTGTCCGAAAAGGAGTCCTTTCTCCGCCACCTGGTCCAGCAGCACAAACTGGTCATCGCTGACGTCAAACTCATCGCAGATTTCACAAGGTACCGTTTTCTGCAATTAAGCATTTAATGTCAGCTTGGAGATGTTTATGCCTGCAGAAGGGGTCTGTAAACATTTGGGGATGTGTCATTTCCTTCAGAGTCGAGTTGAGGTTTTCAGTTTTTTTATTTCTTTGCTTTTCCTTGGTGTTACTGGACTCACTCTTTCTGTCCTCTTTTCACTCTGCCGATCAGTCCTGCTTTCGTGTGGCACACTGCCAGCTGTCTAAACAGATATGCTAAAGCGGCTAACTCTGGGATTCGGTCAAAGCTGTCCCCAGTCCTGTTTGGGAAGGTGCACAGCCGTCCATGTTAAGCATCGCTGCGTGTCAGTGAGTAGGTGTCCATCGCTGGCTGGATAAGCAGAACAGACCTCCTGAGGTAGCCGCCTTGCTTGGCTGCGGTCGCTCAGCGGTCCAACGAGGTGGGCGGCTGAGTTTGGCTCTGAGGCGGAGGAAGACGATTTTGGGCACGGACGCGGCGTGTGCCGGGAACATGAGGAGGCGTCTGGGCGCTCACCCTGTCCTTATAAAAACACTCAGTGCTCAGTGCGGGGGGGGGGGGAGGGAGGGGGAGAGCAGCTCTTCTCTCCCAGATATGTCAGTGGGTACTGTTATAAACCCCCTGTGCAGGCACAACTACCCCGGTGCTGAGGGGGAACTCAGCCTCTCCTCTAAAACATTACTACTGAGCTGTTCTGAAAAGTGGAGTAAATGACTGACTCTTGAGCTCCCATCCACACAATGAAACAGCGCCTTAATAGGATGCACCATCGAGCAGCACCCTATACATTATTATTACTATTATTTCCCATAGCAAACAAACAACTGGCCCTCATACAATAGCTACCAGCACAAATCCTTCCCTGCTGCTCTTTTTGGAGCTCAAGAAGGACGCAAAGTGAATTAATGCCCCCATAACTGTTTTCGTTGCAGATACGTCTTGTACTGGAGAAAAAGATTTACGGAGCAGCCCATCACAGATTTCTGCAGCGTGATCAAGACCAATTCAGAGGGCCCCGTCGGTAAGCCTGAGTCACTGTTATTCTATTATTATTATTATTATTATTATTATTATTATTATCAGTATTATTAAAGCCGCATAAATCCCTGGTGCGCTGTGTTCTCAGAGAAACAGGAGCACTACTTCCTCCTGTGTGACGCTCTTCCAGAGGACAGAATTCTGAGGGAGCAGCTGCAGCAGAAACGGCTGGTGAGTGCAGACGGGGGACTGGGACGAGCTCGGCTGCGCAGCCGTAGCAGACAGGGGGACTGGGACGAGCTTGGCTGCTCAGCCGTAGCAGAGGTGGCTGGCTGTTGGCTGCAGACGGGACAGCAGCCGGCTGGACTCTAAAGCGCGTATGGAGTCTCCACAGAGAGACTGATGGCACACAGGCCCCTGTAGCTCACCTGTAGCTGTGCGTGTGCCTCGGGTCCAGCCACATGGAGGTATGGAGAGACGCTGCTCGCCTCGCTCGCCCACTGCAGCAGGGTTTCTGGTGCGGTGTTCACAGGCGCCCATCACAATGCCCTCCCTCTCACAGGAGGGGGGGGGGCTTTACAGGAACACAGCTCTATCTGCTCCCCGGCTGCAGTCAAACAGAGACAGCGCCGGGTTAGCACAAACAGCGCTGACAGATGCTTTCACACACACAGTGTTCCTGCAGGGCACGTCTGCCCACCTGTAGAGACCAGTCTTAAGATCTACTGTAGGTGTTCTGGATCCACCTGTACAGAAGGGATTATACTCACCCCTTTGAAGGGTAGGTTTTTTTTGTCAGTGTTCTAGAACTGCTTTCAGTTACGAGCGCTGACTGTGACATCAGCATTAGAACGTCCAGTTAACATTCTAATCATATATTTCTGATCTTACACATTAAAGGGTTGAAGACATGAACTACAGCAAACGCTCAGGGGAACTGCTGACCGTAGGAAGGAAACCCCCTTCTTTACGGGTGTCTGTCCTGTGTTCAGCGTGCTGGGTAACGCAGGTGGTCCTAAGTTCAGGAATTTGGTGCATTTGTGTGTCGGCAGTGTGTTGCATGTCACGTGTTGAGGTATCGCGTTGCACTGCTTGTCTGGTCCCGCATCTTGTTGTGTTTCGGATGTAATGGTGCCATTCTTTGCGTGCACTGGTCCTGCCACTTTGGACGTGCACAAGCCCTCCAGGCTGATGTAAGGTCAGATTCTCTCAAAACCACAGTGTGAAAACTGTTACCCAATAAAAAGAAAGCCAATAGCAGACCCAACAGCTAACCCCATGGGAGACTAGAAACAGTGTGGAGATAAAAAGGAAAGGGCTTTTAAAAAGGGAAAGATCCTGTTTTAGCTTTAACAGTGTACACACTTGCGGTCTAATCAGCCGATGGGATGATGAGGTGAACAGTGTGTTGGGTGTGCTTGTAATTCCCTGGTCCCATCAGCTTAGCAGAGAGCCTAATTAAGCCTCAGCATTGAGCGCTGGGGCTGTGGGTCACTGAGGCCTGTTAATGTGGGAGAAGGGAAGGCAGGTCGGTGGGGACTCCCTTACCACGGCACGCTCTTACTGCTGGGCATCGATTGAGCATGTTAAGTGCTCGCAGTGCATTCTGGGAAGGTAGGAGAGGAGAGACTGAGGCTCGTTGTTTGCAGAGCGCAGGTCAGCAAGCAGACGCACGTTGCTGAGAGCTGGTAGAGGCCGATTGAGGTCGGTCGGTCGGTCAGAGAACTCGCGTGCGGTTACAGACGCGACCGTGACCGTGCCCGTGACCGTGCCGACCGCTGGCAGCCCGGCTGACGGGCGATGGCGGCTGCGCGGCGGAGTCAGGCGGAGGCCGAGACTCGGCGCACCTGAGCTCCAGCGCGGCGGGGGCCACCGAAAGGACATCGTCCACTGCGGCGGGACAGGAAGTCCGACGCTGTTGCTCGCGGCAGAAAAGGGGCTATTGTTGTCCCACAGACGGCCCTGTTGACACTGTGCTTGTCTCATATATTTATTTCCTCCAAGCCATTCAGCCAGCTCACCTGTGCCTATGTGAGCGCAACAATGCTGAACAAATATGAAGCAGGTGTCGGGTTCGAAAACAGAACCATCTTTTTTTCCAGAATATTATGCCATGACTTCCTGTTTTTACTGCAGAGTCCGGGGGGGAAGGGGGGGGGGGTTTCATATGAAACTTACAGTCAGGTTATTCTTATGAATCACAGGAAGGGGAACGTCTAATGAGGAGAACAATTGGAGTGCAATTTTTTTTTTTTTTTTTTTAATGGTCTGTGTTTCCACTAACATAAAAGTTAGACGGAGAGGCAGGCCATGTGCGTAAATGCACTGGGAATCAGGAGCCAGACAGCGTGTGTGTGAGCAGTGTGAGCTCACCGTCAGAACCAGACCCAGTGGGCCTCTGAGGTGCTGATAGTTCTGTCCGCTCCTCAGTCACAGCCAGGTGTGCTCTGTCTGAGAGGAAATGACCCAGAAGGTGTGTGGGGAGGTTGGGTGGGGGGGACGGGGGGGTTTGTCCTGTCTGCCAGCTGCTGTACTGATTAGCACTGAGACTGAGGGGGCTGCTGGTCCAGCTTCACAATGCCACTGTACCTCACACACACACACGCACACACACACAGACACAGACGCGCACGCACGCACGCACGCACGCACACACACCAATCCAGGAAGCCAGGCAGACAGAAGGAGGGAGGCTTTTTCTGTTTTTCCTCTTTATTTCTTTCTATATTGCGCACAGCTCCAGCACAGCTCCAGCACAGGTCCAGCACTGCTTCAGCACAGCCTCAACACAGCCTCATTTAACAAGTCAGAGCTCAGTACTCAGTCTCTCATCAACACTACACCGATCAACAGCAACACTACACTGACAGTGCTGTCTTACAACAGTCTTGCTAATACATATGGATGCTGAGGTGTACTGTACGTGCCACAAACTGAAATAATGTTTACTGAAATAATGCTTGGTATGAGACTGTTTAGTGTTTAGAGCTGTGCTTTAAGGCCAGCGATGTTGCTAGGCGACCCGCAGAGGCAACCTACATTCCTGGGTGGCTGTGTGTGCGCTGATGATGTTACGCAACGCCGGGCTCCTTAAATGGCCCAAATGAAGCCACCTACTGCTTTATTTCCGTCTCCTCGCCGCGCCGCAGTCTGTCTCTCTCTCTCTCTCTCTCTCGGTCTGTAAGGCGCACTTCCCAAATCCGCCCCACAGCCGTGTGCCGTTACGCAACGCGGGCGGGAGATGGCGCGCGAGGACGCGGGATGGCGGGATGGCGGTATAACCCTCCTCGAGTCGGAGCGGTGCGTTTTTGGGGCTCTTTCTCCAGACAGGAAGTTGGAAGTTAAACGGTACTCTGGAGAACGCAGATTGAGCTGCCTCGCTGCCTCTCTCTCTATCTCTCCCTCCCTCTGTCACACTGACCCAGAGCAGCAGTTAGCTGCAGAACTGAGCTGCTGCTGCTCCTGCAGGGAGGAGGGCCTCAGCCTCCAGCGCTGCCTCTTACAGACACCAGCAGAGAGAAGCAGCCCTGCACCCCCTATCAAATTTAACTCCGCATCATTGGTAGTGACAACAGCCTCAGGAAGAGGGGGAAAGAAATACCATGCCTTATGACACCGGCAGTGAGCTCCTGTCGGGGTCAAGTCTTATTTCAGAGAAGTGTTCATACGCCTGGAGCTCTGCTAAATTAACTGCTCGGCTGATCTGAGTATTCAGGATGGCTCGCGTGGGTCACGTGCATCCCTGCAGAAATGCGTATATAAGCGTCTAAAGAACTCTGTGTCCTGCTTCAAACGGTCCACGATTTACTGGAAGCAGAGGGGAGAGGGAGATAGGAGAGGGAAAGAGAGGGAAAGGGAGAGAGGAGGACATGACTATGGGCCCTGGTTGGCTTTCTGTGTCAGTGGCCTGGAGCTCCAGTCATGTAGTGTTTGACCAACCCCCCCCCCCCACTAAAACCCACAGAGGGCATCGCATGGTACAGCATCATCCTCCATCGCTGTCGCTATGGTTACCGCATCACAATTTTCCGTTACCACCAAGCAGCATTAAGAACTACTTCCAGGAGTCCACCGCTCTGGTGTTCACTGAACATCAACCCAGCATGGATGACTGCGTACGCCGTGCTCAAACAAGATAAGATGTTACCGATCTCAGCGTCTGCAGTTTTAATTGTGTCCTCAGGGTGAAGTTGGCAGAGCTGGGTCGCTGCTCTGAGATGAGATCAGCGTGTTTCCGGCATAGCTGAGACCGCATGTACAGAGTGTTGTGGGCCTGCCTGTGTTGTGGACAGGAGTAAGTGGACGCTGAGCGTGTTTACAGGTGGAGCGATGAGCGCTAGCGTGTAGCTGGGGGCAGGCTGATGAGCGCTAGCGTGTAGCTGGGGGCAGGCTGATGAGCGCTAGCGTGTAGCTGGGGGCAGGCTGATGAGCGCTAGCGTGTGGCTGGGGGCAGGCTGATGAGCGCTAGCGTGTAGCTGGGGGCAGGCTGATGAGCGCTAGCGTGTAGCTGGGGGCAGGCTGGTGAGCGCTAGCGTGTAGCTGGGGGCAGGCTGATGAGCGCTAGCGTGTGGCTGGGGGCAGGCTGATGAGCGCTAGCGTGTAGCTGGGGGCAGGCTGATGAGCGCTAGCGTGTGGCTGGGGGCAGGCTGATGAGCGCTAGCGTGTAGCTGGGGGCAGGCTGGCGCTACTTGTTTGCGTATCAGGGCTCCGTTCACACAGGCAGGGATGGACCTTAAAGGCCCAAGTGTGGCTCCTGTGTGCTGAAGTGCAGCCGGTAGCACAGGACCGCCTGGCTGTGGTTACACTGCCCCCCCCCCCGCCTTTCGGAGCTGCAATCTGAGGGGGGGGGAGGGATGCTGACATCACTGACTCTTACCTGAACACTAAAACCCCCAGGAATGAAGTCATCTGCGTAATTAGGACGGTGGGCATGTGTAGCACAGCCAGGACCTGCCCCAGTGAGCGTGCCTGTGTGTGTGTGTGTGTGTGTGTGTGTGTGTGTGTGTTTATCATGTTTAACATGGCAGTCACTCTGAGTGCTCTTATTTAAGGGCTCTACCTGCTGTGTGTGCAGGAGGAGGTCCTGGAGCAGCAGCAGCAGGAGCGGGACGACCAGAGCTTCCAGAGAATGTGCCTCTTCTGCAACGACGAGTTCACAGGAAACAGGTACCTGCGCACGCTCGCTGCCACCAGGAGTTCACAGGAAACAGGTACCTGCACACGCTCGCTGCCACCAGGAGTTCACAGGAAACAGGTACCTGCACACGCTCGCTGCCACCAGGAGTTCACAGGAAACAGGTACCTGCACGCGCTCGCTGCCACCAGGAGTTCACAGGAAACAGGTACCTGTGCACGCTCGCTGCTCCCAGGAGTTCACAGGAAACAGGTACCTGTGCACGCTCGCTGCCACCAGGAGTTCACAGGAAACAGGTACCTGCACACGCTCGCTGCCACCAGGAGTTCACAGGAAACAGGTACCTGCACACGCTCGCTGCCACCAGGAGTTCACAGGAAACAGGTACCTGTGCACGCTCGCTGCTCCCAGGAGTTCACAGGAAACAGGTACCTGTGCACGCTCGCTGCCACCAGGAGTTCACAGGAAACAGATACCTGCACACGCTCGCTGCCACCAGGAGTTCACAGGAAACAGGTACCTGTGCACGCTCGCTGCCACCAGGAGTTCACAGGAAACAGGTACCTGCACACGCTCGCTGCTCCCAGGAGTTCACAGGAAACAGGTACCTGCACACGCTCGCTGCCACCAGGAGTTCACAGGAAACAGGTACCTGCACACGCTCGCTGCCACCAGGAGTTCACAGGAAACAGGTACCTGTGCACGCTCGCTGTAATGAGGAGGACCCACAGATATGATCAGATATCCTACATTTGGATACGAAGACAATAAACTGAACATTCTAATGCTGATATAGCGATCACTAATGGTTACTGAAAGCAATGTTCTAGAACCCCGACTTAGAATTTTGAAAAAAAAAAAAATAATTTCCAAAAAGCTTACTCATCAGAGGGTTAAAGCACGTCGCTGCTGTGCGGACAGCCCCACAGTTGGAGACGCGGGGTCCAGACAGAGGGCTGTTCTGAGTCAGGAGTGTGCATCAGCACCAGCGTATCGTTAGATTTATTTAATATTGCCAGGATCCCCGCCCCACCGGTTTTTGAAGGTCATGGGGGTGGAGGCAGAGATAGGCAGAGATGAAAAGGAAGAGCAGGGTTGAGCACAGAGACTTTTGATCAGTTAACCCCCCCAGTTAGGGGCTCCCTGTGGGGACGGATGTGACAGAGCGGGCTGCAGCGTCTGAGCGGGCGTCTGCTTTAAAGTGCTCCGCGGCGGTGATTAAAGACGCAGGCGGACTCCCAGCCCGGGCCGCAGTACCCGCCATCGGGAGGGCTCACAGTCCCACGGCCTCTAAACCAACCAGCCCCTAAACCAGCATCACCTCTCAGGCACTCTAGTGCCAGACCCCGCCCGCCTCTACAGCGCGCCCAGGTACCATGCGGGCTGCTCAGGTGGCAGTGTGAGCGTACAGGTTAGGGAGCTGGGCTCGTCACTCACATTTTTTACGGGTTCAATTTCCAGTTGGGACTGAACCTGAATTGTTGCAGAGAAACGTAAAAGCTGAACACATGGACTGCATGTATAAATGTGGTCTGTGTAAGACTGTGTTAAACGCCTGTGTGTGCTGTAATGTAATGTAATGCAGGTAAAGTCCTGCTTGGTGAAGCCTGCTCTTCCTGCACTCTGCAGGTCTTTGCTCCTGAATCACATGGCCAAAGAGCACTCCTTCAACGTGGGTCTGCCCGACAACATCGTGTACTGCTGCGAGTTCCTCAGCGCCCTGCAGTCGAAGCTGGACAGGTAGGCGAGCCCGTCTCAGGTGGCAGGAGAGATCGTGTGTGTGTGTGTGAGCTGCCCCAAGCTCACAGAGAATTCCCTACTGCTGCCCGCTGTAGACTTTACAGCTTTCTCCAATGGGGGAAAACGGAAGTTAACAGATATTTAAGCAGCAACGATCTCAAGATTTTACATTTTGCAATGGCAGATAAAAGGAACTAGCGTACACTGTGCTGGAGGCAAACGGTAAATCCAAAAAGAAAGACAACCGCATGTTTTCTCCGTTGCAGATTTCACAAACATTTGTTTAGGAGCTGAGCTTTTGGTCAAAACTCTGACTAAGGCCTTGGACCGAAAGCTCAGCTCCTTAATAAATGTTTGTGAAATTTGCAGGAGAGAAAATGTGCAGCGGAAAGATGTCCTTCTTTTTGGGTTTATCCTTTTTAACTCTTAGGATTGCGGAACGCCTTGGTGCCCTTGGTAAACTTGTTTGCCTCTGTTAGTCATTTTTGAGTGAACTCTCATGAATGTGTCTGAGTCTGAGTGTTTCCCTCAGTCAAAGTCTTTCTTTTCCTTTTGTTTTTGAGTCGAGCACAGAAAGCAGTCAGGCATAATAGGCTGTCTCAGTCAGTAAATAATGTATCAATGCCATCAGTTGCTCTGAATATCAATGTTCACTTTGTCTGTTTTGTTGTCTGTTTGTTTTAAGAAAGGGCTCCCCTTTGTGGCCAGACGTGTAACTGTCGGGTCCTGCGGTTGTTTGTTTTTTTGGGGGGGGGGGGGGGGGGGGGGGGGGCTGTTTCAGTTTGCAGTGTCTGTACTGCGAGAGGACCTTCAGAGACAAGACCACACTGAAGGATCACATGAGGAAGAAGCAGCATCGCCGGATAAACTCCAAGAACCACGAGTACGACAGATTCTACGTCATCAATTACTTGGTATGACACGTGTTCCAGCGCACGCACATTCCACATTATGTACTTCTCAAAGACCCAGTGCAATCAGTCATTCATTATTTCAGCATCACATAATATGCAAACACTATGATATTAAACCCACTTTATTCAGCTTATTAAATGAGGCTTTTTTTAACTCCTAAACTCCTAAAAAAGGTTTTACACTGCTCACTGTGCATTTTGAGACCATTTTTATTGCATGATTAAAATGGCATTTACACCTATTATACATCTAAATCTTTTAATTTTGAGGATGGTGTTTTTCATGAATCCACCAATCATAAACATGCCATTCCAATTAAGGTGCTTCGCGTTAATAGCTGGTTGGGGTTTCGAGGGAACGCGCGCAGGTGACACACGAGCCGGTCTCACCAGGGCGGAAGTGTGTGAAGTCCCTTAATAACGACACCTTTCATGGCTGGAGGTCTCGCCTATTTAAGAGCCGCTGGTGTTCAGACAGGTTTATGAACGTCTCGTTATTCCCTGCACACACACACACACACACACACACGCTCGCTCTCTCTTTCGCTCCATTTTCCACACCGCTGCTCTCCAGGGGAACGGGTTTTGATGAAGTCATTTCCAAAAGGCAGGATCTGTCTGCTGTTGAGAGTGGTGGTGCTGCGTCCCACAGGTACAGGGCTGTTAGCTTCCGTCTGATTGGTAATCGGATACGAAGCCTTCTCCCCCCGCTGGTCACACGTAGGCCCCTCGGTCACTGTGTGCACTTCCTTAATGGAGACTCACTGGCACGCTGGCATCCACAGCCTGTTCACAACTCTGATACATTGATTTCTATGGATTTCATTAGTTATATATTGTTTTGTGTGTACCTATTTTAATTTTGAGACCAGATTTAAAGTAGGTTTTTAACGGTTTAAACTGCCATTTTTTCTGAATCTGTTTTTTTTTTCCTGTTTTTTCCATGTAAATTAGGAACTGGGGAAGACCTGGGAGGAGGTGCAGTCGGAGGACGACCGTGAGATGGAGGATGACCAGGATGAGTAAGGACCTGACGTTGCTATTTTACCCTCAGGCACAGGAAGTAGTGGAGTAGTGGAATGACATCACGTATCCGTGTGCTCTGGTCTCTCCTCAGCGATTGGTCAGACTGGCAGGCCCACCCCATGCGTGCAGTCTGCCTCTTCTGCGAGTGCCAATCAGAGACCATGGACAAGGTTTACACACACATGCAGGTACGGCCAATGGGGGTTAAGGTTTATGCACAAACACAGGCATGGCCAATCACAGGGGAGTGACAAACGGAAAGAGAGATGTGGAACTGAGTACCACAAACTTTGGGTCACATGGGACACATTTACTGCGAGTACTGGCTCATCACTGATAGTGGAATGCCTTGTTTCTCCTTACAGGAAAGCCACAAGTTTGACCTTCAGAAGTTAAAGGCCGATCTCGGTGAGTAGGGCTTATGCACATACGTAAGGGTAAGGGTGCACTACACGCACACTATGATGAACTCTTACTCAGCATCCTTTGCATCTTTGCTTGAGTCTCTTTTCAAAAGATGTACAGGGGGAAAATAAAGATGTATAGGTGAAAATAGTTTCCCGGTTGTGTGTATTACTGTGTGCATTACATAACTGCAGGCCTGGGAGTAATGACTGCTTGTGGCTTGGTGTGTCCCGCCCCAGATCTCAGGTTTTACCAGCAGGTGAAACTGGTGAACTACATTCGGCGGGAGATCCACCAGTGCCGTTGCTACGGTTGCCAGGAGAAGTTTGGCTCCAGGGCCGAGGTGGTCGGGCACCTGGCGGAGGCGTCGCACGCGATGAGCGTGCCCGAGAGGAGCCGCTGGGATCAGCCTCAGTGCGTGTCCTTCAGCCGCCGAGCACAGCTGAGGCTGAGGCCTGCTTTACACGCTCTATTAACACAGCAGAGACATCCGCCATTTTAATACAGCAGAGACATCCGCCACTTTAACACAGCAGAGACATCCGCCATTTTAACACAGCAGAGACATCCGCCATTTTAAGAAATCATCCGGAGTCCATGAGAATCATCACTGAAGCACGTTTACTAACCAAAACATGCACAGTCATTTTTAAAAAAGAGTTCTGTTTTTGTGGTGAAAATAGTGTTAGTTTATTTACAGATAGCTTTTTCTGAGGTTTGATGGGTTCAAATATTTTAACAGTCATCACTCAATATCACATTAGTAAAGCCAGTAGAATCATACAGTGGTGATCAGAGTTAATTCTCCTTCTGTTAATGCTTGTTAATGACTGTGGAAATGCTCAGCTGATTGCTCTCTCTCTCCTGTTAGGTACTACTTCCCCACCTATGAAAACGACGCCCTTCTCTGCGGCCTGTCGGACAGCGAGAGCGACTCCGAGCCCGGGGGGCGGGGCAGAGGCCTCCCGGTTATCGCCGAGGACGATTCGGACCTGCGGGTCCTGAGGGAGACCAGCGTTCTGAACCGGCTGCTGAGGGACGGGCGCGGCTCCACGTAGGCGTGGCTCCACACGCTGCACAACCAGCCTTCATATTCCATCTCGGTCAACTAACGTACCAGTAAACGGACGCTGCATCGCAAGGGAACACACTTAAATAAATTAAATTCAAAGACAATGACGCTGCGCTACTTTCTTATGCTTTTTAAAAAATGGTTCCCCTCCTTTTCTCTGAGTAGTGGAGTGGCCCGGTCGTATCCACCCGCCATGCTTGTTGCTGTAATGCACACTGTCAGGTTAGCGGGTGGCCCAAGCGAGCACTCGCTCTCACTCTCCTCTGAAGGGTGTGATGTCCAGCGGCTGCTTGTTTACATGTCGCAGTCCTCGGTCTGGTTCAGAGGACTGTGGAACTTCAGCAAGCAGACTGGGCTCCCCTCTCTGGGCTTGTTCATCATTAACTTTGCGTCCAAATGCCAAACAGAAACACTTCTGCTGGAGAATGTAAAACTATTAGATTCCGTGCTCTAGGTAGGACTGTTGCAATTACTTCCTTCCTTTCATTGATTGTACACCCTCTCTACACCAAAGCTGGTGTTATGTGAGTTTCAGTGTGTGAAGAAATGGCGCCCTCTGCTGGTGATGCTGCATATGGATGTTAGCCATTTTCTGTGGTTTAGTGACGGTGCTGGAGATGAGGATGCAGCAGCCAGCAGGACGGGGGGGGGAGTGGGATCCCCCAGGAGGGGAGGGGAGGGGAGGGGAGGGGGGGGGGTAGAAAAGGGGGTGCTGGCCCCACAAAGGACAGAGGGAGGAGCAGTGGGGGTGTTTAAGAGAAAGGTGTCATATCAGGGTGTGTGTGAAGGGCTTCAGAAATTCACTAAACACTGCTGTCGACCATCACCCAAGAGCAGGATGTGGTCAGAGGTACGAGTCACACCACACATTCACAAACCACTCCCCCATGAGCGGCAGTGCGCCAGGCCAAAACAAAGCTTCCTGTGCTGCTTTAATCAGACCACTTAGCGCCTTTTAAATCCCAGAGACAGCGCAGGAACAGAAATCCACACCCACACCAAATGTGCAGTGTCCCACAGAGATTATTATTCACTCTTTACAAGTTTGGTTGAGTCTGTCTTACCGGCCCCCTTTCGAATGGCAGAAGCACAAAGACACAAACGTCCCTCGTACCCGAGCAGTGTGCCATGCACCCGGGGCGGGTGAGCGGGGCAGAGGTGTGCGATGCCCCCGGGCGGGTGAGCGGGGCACAGGTGTGCCATGCCCCCGGGCGGGTGAGCGGTTATCTCTCAGCCTTGGCGCCGTGCCCCGTGGCGGGGGGCATGGCGTGCTGAGCGGCTCGGCCCAGGGCCACCTGGCGGACGGACGAGCCGAACTGCAGGGTGCTGAGCGTCTCCGGCAGGTCCTTGGGCTCCGGGCTGACGTTCACGAACACGCAGGCCTGCGGCGAGCAGAGGGCACGGCGCTGTCAGGAGAGCGCGCTAAGGATGCTGGGTAATGCCCCAAAGCAGTGCTCCCCTGGCAGACTGGGCCTTACCTTGGCGTCTCCGCTGAGGCAGGGCTGCAGCAGGTGCGTGAGCTTGGAGTTCCTGAAGGGCACGTGCAGCGCGTTGCTTTTCAGAGCGCTGAACACCTGCGCAGGGGGGGGCGGTACGGTCGGGTCACTGGGGCTTAACACAGCTCATCAGAACCTCATCAGCAAGATACGCAAACTATAATGACTACATATCCAGGGGGGGCCGCAGTGTCTGCAGGTGTTTGTGGTTTCCTTTCAATCAGCTGCTAACTAAGGCCTTGAGAACAAGGAGCATGGATTCTTTAGCCAATCAATGACTTAAGCCGCTGGACAACAGCACGGAAACCAGCAGACACTTGCGGCCCTCCAGGACTGGAGTTTGACACCTGTGCTGTACACAGATTTAGAAATGTTCAGACCAGGGCAGCCCAGCCTTGTTCCTGGAGATCTACCACCCTGTAGGTTTTCATTTCAACCCTAATTTGACATGCCTGATTCTACTCATTAGCAGCTCAAAGTGATCTCTAGCTGTTGAATGAGGACCGTTTTGTTAGGGCTGGTGTGAAAACCTGCAGGACAGCTGATATCCAGGAACAGGCTTGGGCATCCCTGGTTCAGATGGCCTCAGCGCAATTAGCCTTGCCCCACCCCCTCTCCACTCCCATTGGCTGACCTGTCCCAGGGCGGTCAGGGATTTGTTGATGGAGGCGGCCTCCAGCAGCCGGGCCCCCTTGGCCTCAGTTTTGGAGATGCGCTCTGACCCCGCCAGGTCACACAGGGTGAGGGTGCCGCGGGAGGTCGCCCCGGAGACGGTGTCCGTCCCGTCCACCCGCAGAGTGAGGATGAGATGGGAACGGGAGCTGTGGGCGGGACAGAGTCATGTGATGTCACTTCCTGTATTTTCCATCTTTGCTGCTCCTTTTATAAAGATACATTACATGCCATACTAGCCACTGACTGGTGCTTGTTTGAGGTCTGAGTTAGCTCTGCTTTGTATTTGGATGTGGGATATTGAAGAGGGGGAAAAGCAGAACACGGATCATATTACTCAGAAATCATCTTCAGCTCTGAGCTTAGATGATACTGTTTATCATAGCTTGTCTTCAGAATGATACGTCAGAGCAGACCACCTTACCCTGAGGAATACATCATGCAGTGCTAACGACTCTAACACAAATGACGGGTAAAAAAAAAAAATAAAACTCTCAGTACCTCTCTATGTTCATTTTGGTCGAGGCGATCTTTCTGTTTTTTTCACCCAGTTCCATGACGCTTAAAATGTCCTCCTCTGTCTTCACCTCCACGGCAGTGAGCCCGGGAACGCTGACGGACTTCCCTTGGGTCCTGATCTCCAAATGACCCGTCGCGCTCTTTGCCAAGAGGTCGTTCAAGCTGTCGTTGTAAACTTCTAACATGGAGATCTGAAAGGGTGAGATGGGGGGGAACTTAGAGAATGCTGGGTAACGTAGTCATTCGGTAAACAGTGGCTGTTAATGATGAAACTGTACAGGGTAACAAACAGGGACCTACATATAAGAGACATGATGCGTTAAGCTGAGATATTAGGCCCATTTCTGTTGGCCTGCTTGTGATTTTACTGTAAATGCGCTATTCGTCTTTGCATCCCACCATTGTCCGCGTAGTCAACAAGTAATCAAGTGACTGAACGGTGTCTGATCCCCACCTCGTTAAATGGGACTGCGATGTGCTCATTTGCTGAGCTCATTATTAAAACATACGTACCTTCAGGGCATAGGTGACCTTTTCTCTCTCTTTACAAATGCGTAAGAGCTCCCTGACTGACCTGCAGACACAGACAGAAAGGCAGTGAGTCCCTCTGGCTCAGTGGGGTGGCCCAGTCAGGTCACACTATACGACACTGCCAGGGGAACTACAGCGGAGGACGACTGCTGCCATCTTCACCGGCGACAGGACGCAGCAGAGATCTGCGTGTGGCCTCCGGCAGACACAGGCAACCGGACCCCCGGCTGAAACCCGAGCGCGCTGGAGCGCGTAACCCGAGCGCGTTTGTCCTGATACACGCTGACAGGCAGAGCGCTGACTTACTGATGCCCCGCGTTCACACAGCAGAAATTACCACCAGACTTTTCTCTGCTCTCACACCAGCCGCAGTATCGACAGGGATTCAGGAAACGAGAATCATTCATTTCTGATCTCCGTCGTGATTGGTCTGCGGGTCTATCCGAGCTGGCCGAGCCAGCAGTGTGGCCCTGTGCGTGAGAGCAGGCGCTCCGGGGGCCTACCGAACGTTAACCCCTGGCTCATCTCTGCGCCCCATCATGGTGTAGGTCTTCCCCGAGCCCGTCTGCCCGTAGGCCAGAATGCAGACGTTATACCCGTCAGCACAGGAGGCTATGACTGGGAGGGTCCCCTCAAACACAGCCTCCTGCAGCGAGAGGGGAGAGAGAGAGAGAGAGAGAGAGGCGGGGTCAGCCAGAGCAGCTGCATTTAAACCCTGCCTGCAGTACCCGCTCTCACCTGAGAGGCGCTAGAGGAGTACACCTTGTCGAAGAGGAACTTCCTCTTGCCGCTCTTCTGGCTGACGGCCACTTCCTCCTCGGAGGTGACCTCCAGGCAGGGGCTGGCGGCGGCGGCGGCGGCGGCGCTGGCCCGGCAGCGGCAGAAGACGCGGATGTTCCCCTGCAGCTCCAGCAGCCTGTTGTAGAGCGCCTTCCTCTCCAGGGCCTCCCTCCTGTACAGCGCGCGGAGCTCCTGCGCCTCCCTGCGCGCCTCCTCCTGCGCCCGGGCCAGCCGCAGCGCCTCCTCCTCCAGCTGGGCGGCCTGGCGGCGCGCGTCCTGCAGCCACCGGGCCGCCGCCGAGCGCAGCTGCTTGCCGGCGACGTTGAGGCTGCGCGTCAGGGTGGCGAGCGCCTGCAGGCGGGCGGGGTCCACGGCGGGCCGCCGCTCGGGCCGGGCTGGGGGGGGCAGCGCGGGGCGGCGGGCCAGCAGGGCCCGGACCCTCTCCCGCGCCTCCTGCTGGCCCGCCTCCAGCTCGGCCACCGTGCGGTGGAGGTGCTGGAGCGTGTCGGACAGGTTCTGCGTCTCACGGGACAGCTGGCTGTTCCTCTGGACCAGCCTCTCCACCTCCTGCTCTTTGAGCAGTAGCCTCTGCCTCAGGTCCTCTATCACCCGCTCCTTCTCCAGGTGAGTCCTGAGCAGAGGGCAAGCCCAACACACTCTATGCACACCCAGCAGGAGGCTAAAAACAGTCTAATTACAGCCATGCAAGTACAGGCAAATGAATATCTCCATATACCATTTCAATGGTCCCAGTGATTCAGTAACAAAAAAAGTTTTCAGTGTGGAGGTAACCCCAGTGAAGACCAAGCAGATAAAGCATTAGAGACACAGAAGCAGTGTCTAAATACAGTACCTTTTACCTGCAGCAGCACTGGGGCTCGCTCACCTGAAGGAGTGCAGCTCCCTGCCGCCCTGCTCTCCCTGGGCCGGCTGGAGCAGTGCGTCTCCGAAGATGGAGAGGTAGGCGGAGATGACCTCGTCGGGGTCGTAGCGGCACTGCCGGAGGGCCGCGGTGACCTCCGTCGGGTCGGCCAGCCCCGGCAGGGCGCCCTGCGCGCGGCACAAAGGAGAGCACGGTGAGAACAGCCACTGACCGGAGGAGAAGAGCAGCGTTGGTTTAAAACACCTAAAGAGAACAGCTAAACGAATGCATGTTTATTAAATAAATAGATACGTAAATAAATATACAAACAGGAAAGAAAAGGGAAAGTAGCCAATATGTAAATGAATAAATATTTATAAGTTTCCTAAAGAGGAGGTGTTGCAAAAACAAATAATAAATATACAATAATAAGAAATAAATATACAAAAAGAAAAAGAAAAGGTAAACTAGAAAATAAATAAATAAATAAAGGGCAGGGGTGGCAGTGGCTTGGGATTATGAACAAAAAAAACTAAAATGCAGAAGGCAGACGTTCACCATGACTTGCTGAATTCGGATTCTGACGAAGTCGATGTTCATCTCCCACTGCAGCGGCAGCAGGAGCCACAGCCCCGACTGAGCGTCAAAGTATCTGCACACGTTGGCCTTCTCCTGCAGGGGGCAGAGTGCAGATCACAGTCCCTCCCCAACCCCCTCCACAGCTTTGGGGTGGGGGTGGAGGGTGGGGGGTGGCGGGGGGAATGTGGGGTTGGCGGTTCTGAAACGTTCCGGGCAGTTCCAGCTACCTCAAACATGTAGGTCATGAGCATGCCCTTCCCCTGGATGTACACGGCACTGGCGCGGTCGTCTTCGGCAAACGCGGGTTCGGCGGGCGCGGGCTGGCTGCCGGAGGGAGCCGCGTTTTGGCTGAGTGCCTGCTGCGCGTGGGACGGACAGACGGACAGGCAGACAGACAGACAGACAGACAGACAGAGCTTCCCCTTCCCCAGCACACAGATTAATAACGTGACTTTTTTTTCTAGAATGTGTTCAGCTTTACCTCATTTGTGGCATTAATGAACCGTCCTTCGCTGTACCACTCATCTGGAAACGGGACAAGACCCTTCGAGAAATATTATTATTATTATTATTAAACCATAAACACTCAGTACAAAAGGCATTATGAACTGCAATAGTGTTAATGCAGTATGCATGCTCAGCGTTACTGCGGCAGAAGCATGCTTACGTTCGTCTCATCAACGTACACGCGGCTTCCGTGTTGGCTGAAACAGCTGTACAGAGTGCCGTTCTTATGCAGGAAACTCTCAAAGGCTAAAGGCCCTTCCGTTTCTGTGGATGCCTCCTTAAGACAGGGAAATTAAACATTAACAAACTGCCTGACAATATAATTACACATCACCTGCAGCACAATGCACCACATCCTGCAGGCTAACTGATACTGCACTGGCTTAAACACTAATTGAGTCAATGAAGGAACGGTTATGGCTCCTGTGATGTGATTTAGAGGAATGCTACTTTTAAATTACGCTCACTGCTGTCTCTCTGCAGATGTGCTATTGTTATTTTAGCTGAGATAAAACATAAGCTGACAGAAAACATAAGCTGACTTTGCCAAGGCATAAAGCCTCCCAAGGTGTCAAAATAGAAAACAAGAGCCAAGTAACCCAAGACTGCTATACCTTCAGGTGTTGGGTGGCAACAGGACATAGACCGTAAAGGGAAACCCAACCCATCCTTCTCGGATTGACGTAAAGTAAAATAAACAGTTAGAAAACAATAGTTATTCTAACTATTTGGGGTTTATCTACTCACCGCCATTGTCTTTTTAAACATGGTCTCGATTTCTTCAACTGCCTCGTCCTGCATCTCCGTAATGCTCTCGTCACTGGACGAAATTTCAATTGCGTGACTTGTAGGTTCCTGAAACGTATTAATTTAAATTGTAAATGGGAATCGCAAGAGTGGTGAAATGTTCGGGCGGCCCAAGCAGCATTCCTACAACAGGCGGTTGGGATGCACCGCGTTTGTAAGCTATGGAACAGAGACGCAATTTACACGTACTTGCCGGGATGTTTCTTCTTCTTCGACGTTATGAGGCGCGATGCTCTTGTCATCTTTAAATTCGGCATCATCCCCAGGTGCTCGACAGGGAACCGGCTCGACCTCTTCTTTCTTGGCATCCGCTACGGAGGCAGCGCTACCCATATCCCAGCTGGGGTCTTAAAATTAAGTTGGACAGCTCTTCGTGAAACGGACGTTCGAAACCTGCGCGTGCACTCGATCCCACTGTGGCTCTTTTGCAAATTCTAGATTGTATTTTTCCACATGAAAAGTCTAAAAGTTATGTAGTCAATTTTGCAGATGATGCTATTTAAATAAACCGGAATTGGCACTGCACACAGGTATTCGTGTGGCTCTGTGAGCAAGTCATTTTTAAACCAATATAGTTTGCAAGTCTATGAGAAATAACAACTGTCCGACAACCGTCTGCCTCTTCCAGCGTCGTGCAATGGTACCGAGCGCGGGCTGCGAAATGACAGGCGGAAGATGGTTGCCATGGGCAACGAGTAAACTTCAGGTCGCATCCATAGACATTATGACTGAAATTATTCCAATGACTTCTGGATACGTTTTTTATAATATTGAATATAATAAAATAGCCACGTACTGAATACTCAACTATGTTAATTATGTGAAATTATCTGAAATTCATCATATCATTTTTTAAAATTAAATTCAGACACGTTCATACTCATCATCACTTTAAAGTTTCTGAAATACATTTTGATCTCTTACACCAAGTCAGGGGTCTGGCAACCCTGGTCCTGGAGAGACACAGGCAATGCTGGTTTCTGTTTTCACCTTTAACAGCACCCACCTCAGACCCATGTAAGCAGGTTATGTGAATTAACTGTGTAATGAGCAGCTCATATTGATTATTAAAATGCCATGTAATAATGAAAACCAGCAGAGCTGAAGAAGGACTACAGGCAGTCATTTGTCCATGAAGTTGAAACGGAACATACTCTAACTCTACATAACACATACACTTACTCCAGCGCTACACAGGCCAAACCCATACCCAATTCTACATAGTGCTTACACATACTCCAACCATACGCAGGTCATACGCATAGGCTGCCCAACCCTGTTCCTGGAGATCTACCGTCCAGTGGGCTTTCACTCCAACCCTAACAGAGCAGCCTGCACTGCATTCAACAGCTAGAGATCTCTGTTGAGCTGTTAATTAGTCGAATCAGGTGGGCCAGATTAGGGTTGAACTGAAAACCTACGGGATGGTAAATCTTCAGGAACGGGGTTGGGCAGCCCTGGTCCAGGCTTACACGGTCCATACACAGGCGCACGTGTGCTGGAGAGATAGGGTAAAGTGGGGAATGGGCAGGCTTGCAGCTCTCACTGCTGACAGCTGATAACCAGCAGCCCAGGCAGAGTTCAGCTGTGCGTAAGAGCCCTGCTCGAAACATGCGCCAAGTTAAAGTCTGCAAGCGGAATTTCCACACCTGTAAACTGTACGGGACTCACCGAGAGCAGGAACAATCGTCACTAAAGACCAGTCAAGTCTGTAAAAATGAAAATAAAAACCATAGTACATTAGCAGTTCTTCCTGCCAAGGACTTCGGCTTTTTTCCCCTTTTTTCTTTTGGTGGGAGGGATTCACACACACAGTGGTTAAACTGATCTGCCTCCCTCCCTGTCCCCATTCTTATACTCTCTTACAATACTCGTCTCGTCACAACGTCTTTGAATGCTATGAAAAGTTACTTGCAAAATGCAATCTATTTTTATAGGATAGTAGCCGGCAGTTTTATAGAACTCAAATCACTATGATCGTACTACGCCGTCACTGTCTGCATGGGAACGTGACACAAACTAATTTTTGCGGCATTGCGTCAGACAAATCTATCGTCACTCCACACCCCGGAGTCCAGCGACCAGATTGGCTCTCCGGATGACAGTAGGGTGCTTTCCCGCGAAGAACCACCTCATTTTACGTGACGCATGGACAGTATAAAACCGGGCTGCCAGTAGTACTCTGCTCAGCCGTAGTTTTAGAGGGAAAATGAGTCGTTTTTGTTCGCAGTTTTTTACCGGGACTGCTTTCGATTCTTATCTATTAACAGTGCCACCTGAAGATTTTTATTTGAAGAGACATTTCACAAAAAACTGGTCTTCTATTGGCTGATTTTTGTGAACACCTTTATTTCTTTTTTTTCTAAACGAAGATGCCACGGTCCAAGAAGAGGAGAGGTAAGGAATGATGCCTGCATGGTTATGATGACCGATCGTCACATTCCAGCCATGATGTGTGCGAAAGGAACGTTGGGAATTGCAGTCATTTATATGAAAATATCGGGAGTAAATGGACAATGAGCTATGCTTGATGTAACTACATTACCCACCGTTTTGTGGCCTGTGTGTTTTACGTGGAGGGATCCAGCTGTTGGTATTGCATGTGTAATAAAAATCTATCTAATAATTATGAAGGCGATTCGCAACGCTCAACATAAAAACAGACTGACGATGTAGGTCGCAATTCGATTTTGACTATCATAGTAAGCTCCTGAGAAGCAATTTATGGGACATCTGGCGCGAATCAGTAAAGGAAATTTGCGCGCCACGTATCATGGAATTACTAAAACACGCAATATAACTTCTTGTCTATGGTGATAAGATTTAATCTGGCTTTATTAAGCATAGTTAAGTGCAGTGTATGGGGCATATTTGTCTTGCGTTCCTAACGTTTGCTAGCTTTAATAAAAATAAGCAAACTTGTTTCCGTGTAGCGTTTTAAGTAAATGTAAATATTGTCATTCTGATAAAAACCCAATACAAACTTAGATGTATTTGTTGATACACAACGGCCTTGTTTACAGCGTTGGAAACTCCTATCTTAGCAAATAACAGGTTATCTGGGGATAAGATATCTAGGAACCTTATGCAATGGAAACACCAATAACTGCCAGTTTCTCGTATAATCAAGAACTTTCCCCAGAGAGTTGCGTGTGAATGAACTAATAAGATGTTTTACAAAGTTGCTAAGGCGACAGTTCCAATACTACATTTTGCAAGCTGCTGCACGAAGTGCAGGTGATAAAATCGTTAGCTAGTTACCACTATAACAGATGATGTTCTGTTTTTGTAATTTCAAGGTTTACGCACATTAAAAAAATGGTATTCAGCTAGCTGAACTGATCTTACTCCAACTAGGTAATGGAGTCGTTAAATCAACGCATTTAAATGTAGATAGCTACGTTTAGCTAGCCGTCTGTTAATGACAAATGAATGATTAAATTGATCGCGACTTTATGGCGTTTAGCACGTATGCTATGGCTACACACACGGAGCAGCTGACTGGCCAGCAGGGCCTGGCTGCGATGCGGGCGCGCGTGTGTTTTATAGATTGCCACGTGAATGCAATCACGTGTACTGCTCACTGTTCCACCCGTGTCCGTTTCATTCATAACAGAGACATCTGACGGGCTGGTTTACCTATAGGCACATCATGATTCCTTAGATTCCTCTCAAAGTCCCCTCTTAACGCTTCTGGCTTGGATTACAGCCCCACCAGGCACAGGGGGCATATTCATCCTGTAGTTCACAACACAGTGTATTCTTCAATCTCAGCCCTGCATGCAGTTTTTTTTACTTGCCTAAACCCAAGGAGATGATTTTTTACATCATTGATATAAACCAGCTGTGCACTAGTAAAATCGCTTGGCAGAAGCTCAAATCCAGAGAAGCATAAATACATACAGACTATACAGCTGGTTCAGATCTGTAAATGACCTGTGGTACAAAATCTATAACTTGTTGCATGGAACAGTATTGAGCCAGAAGGGCTTATCATCCAGAGAGTGTAGAGGAGGTACTGACTCTGACCTTTCCATTTTAAAAAGGGTAAGGGTGCTGGTGGCGCGCTCGCTGGCAGAAATTCTGCGGAATTTTCCCCAGCTGTGTTTGTCCTGTGTCTGCAGTCAGAGGAGTCATATCAGGAGCCCTTGATGACGCTGTAAAAAAAATAAGAGAACACAGAGTGAATTTTCCACTGCTCAACTGATAAAACCTTGGATATGGCTGGACCTCTCTGGCCGAACAATGGTGTAACTTTACAACTTGGGCGACCAATGGTGTAACTTCATCACTCAGTCACAGACATTCACATTTGTAGGGCTGGCCCCGCTGTTGCGGTCCAGCCGAAAACGGACCAGGTAACAGCTGAAAGCCAGCCAGCCAGCATGTTTTCGGTCATGTGATCAGAATGTCTACAGTTGTTTCCAGGGGAACACAGATTCTCATTCTGAAATGTACAGGTGTACTTCAAGGAGAACGTGTGCTTTGAATGTGAGCAAATTGTGTTCTGAAAGGTCACTGGAAGTTAATTTGAGATTTATTAATAACCCTTCTTGGCAATTTGATGTAGAAGCAGGAGGCGTTTAGGCTGGAATAATTTAATACAAGCCCCGCAGTGTTTCTCTTTCCTTACAGCTCGGTGTCAGAGGGGCTTAGCTACACTAATCTAGGCTGCCTGTATCTAAGGCAACGTGGCAGTTCTTTTCCCCAAATCAGACTGCTTTGCTTGTCCTTCAGTCATCGAACTTCGGTCCTTATCAAGCCGTTTTATGAAATGAAATGGCAGTTGGTGACACAAGCTGCAGGCCAGGACAGCCTGAACTCCGCCAGCAGCATCGGCTCCCACACCGGTGCACATGCACTCACAGGTGTCCACCAATCAGGTCCTTCATATCCCATTACATCACAGTTCACTGCAGTCATCACACTGCTGTGTGTAAACCAGGGCTTCCTCTACCTGTTAGTCTCTGCAGCTGCTTCACACACTTGTACACGGAAGCATCTAGATCACAGACCTGTACGAGAACTAAAGTACATAAAACGACGAGAACAAAACATTTAGGTCTAGAAGCCGTTCTGCACTGCATCAAGCCTGGGCCTGCACACCCTGCGGGTTCTCTTTCTCCACCACGTGATCTGAAGATTTTGCACGCAGACGTTTGACGTGTGGCCTGTCCTGTCTGTGCTGTCTGTGCTGTCTGTGCTGTCTGTGACAGGGGCCCCGCAGAGGGCTGGGCAGCCTTTCAGTGACGAGGACGTCTCCATAGAAACGCTCAGCCACTGCAGCAGCTTCAGCGACTCGGCCAGCCTGCCGGAGGAAGGTGAGGCGTCTCCCGCCACTGCAGCGGCCCACAATGCCCTGCTCCGCTGCAGCAGGAAGCATCCCGGCCCACAATGCCCCGCTGCGCCGCAGCAGGAAGCATCCCGGCCCACAATGCCCCGCTGCGCCGCAGCAGGAAGTATCGCGCCCCTAAAGCGGCCCACAATGCCCTGCTCCGCTGCAGTAAGAGGGGACCACTGCTTTATACCTTTTCTAACACTGGCTGCCCTAGGGGTTCATTCTGTCATATGGGAGAACTCAGACGACACTCTTTTCAACAGGGGGTCTTTCTGAACAGTGTAAAAGCCTTTAACGTTAAATATGACTTTAATGTTGATAGTCGGGCCTGGGGTTCTTCGGTTACTGGCAGACAGAACTTCTACTCGAGTTGGGGCTGTGCTGGGCTTGATGACGGTGAAATAAAGTGTGCTTTGCTGATGGCTTTTCGCTGTTTGTAACTGAGCAGGAGGGGACGGGATGGAGGATGGGGTCCTGGAGGCCTTCCAGTACAAGCTGAAGGGTTTCATCGACAGCACCGTGGACAAGAGGTCAGCTCGCTTCGCCTCTCCCGATTCTTTCAGTGCTCTTCTTTATAATCTGCACGGTCTTGCCCCCCCCTCCCCAGTTTATCTTTTAAGATTGCATCTTTGTCACGCTGCAAACATCCCAGAGGTGAAGGAATGCCAAACCGCACTCTGTGTGCCGAGCTTCAGAAGGCCTCCTGCAGTCAGGAGGAAAACTTGATGCACTGACAGCTGTGGCTGATTCCCGGGCCGCGCTGCGTTTCCCTAAAAATATTTCCCCTCTTCATCCTTCTCTGTACCTCAGCAGTACGCTGTCAGCATTCTCATAAACGAGATCTAGAGGCGCGGGTAGCATATAGTCTTTGGTTGTTCTAACAACCCTTTTAATTAAGATCAGTGTAATGTATTACACTAATGACGGAATGGCCTTTGCCCCATTTCCTCTACGCAGTGCGAAAACTAGGCAGGGAGCTCTGGACGGGTTGAAAACTGCCATGGCAACAAAAATCCTGTACGAGTTCATCTTGGAGAGGAGGATGACCATCACTGACAGCATCGAACGCTGCCTGAAGAAAGGTACACTATACTGTATTAATATATTATACAAGTTATTATTGTGCTTGCCCATGTTTGGGGTTCAGGCCTGGCTTGTGCTCTTTTTTCTGCTACTCTGTAAAGCGTCTGTGTGACCGTTTTCTGTAAAGAGCGCTATACAAATAAAATAGAATTTGTTTGTGTTGCACTGTATGTTGTGCCTCGTTGATATGATGGGGCACCTTGCATAGCAGATATCTGACAGCTGCTGTTACAGGGCATCAGGGGGAAGTTTGGGTTTAGCATCCTCCCCCCTGAGCCCAATAGCACGGTCCTGGGACTGAAACCCACTTTTGAGTGACTGAGTGTTTAAGGAGCTTCCCTGCTCTACCTGTTTCCAGGTAAGGGGGAGGAGCAGGGAGCGGCCGCCTCCCTGGCCTGCCTGCTCTGCATCCAGCTGGGCTCCGGCATCGAGAGCGAGGAGGTGTTCAAGACCCTCAAGCCCGTCTTCAAGAACATCCTCAACGACGGCTCTGCCAACCTGCAGGCCAGACAAGCAGTGAGTGTGTCCTGTTCCCTTATAGCACTGTCCCCTTATAAAACTGTACCCTTATAACACTGTCCCCTTACACCACCCTTACAACACTGTCCCCCTAAAGCACTGTCCCCTTATAAAACTGTACCCTTATAACACTGTCCCCTTACACCACCCTTACAACACTGTCCCCCTAAAGCACTGTCCCCTTATAAAACTGTACCCTTATAACACTGTCCCCTTATAACACCTTTACAACACTGTCCCCTAATAACAATGTTCCCTTACACCACCCTTACAACACTGTCCCCTTATAAAACTGTACCCTTATAACACTGTCCCCTAATAACAATGTTCCCTTACACCACCCTTACAACACTGTCCCCTTATAAAACTGTACCCTTATAACACTGTCCCCTAATAACAATGTTCCCTTACACCACCCTTACAACACTGTCCCCTTAAAGCACTGTTCCCTTATAAAACTGTACCCTTATAACACTGTCCCCTTATAGCCGGCGAGTGTGCACTGTCTTTATCAGCTAGAGCGTGTGCCTTAAACTCCGGTCTGTCTAACCCAGAGTGACTAACAAGGCCATTACTGCTGAGTACACAGCATGCTTATCACCAGGCCTGGAAGGGCGAGGGCAGAGGTTCACAGTATCGAGCAGCGTGACGCAGCAGAGATCACGTCAGGGTGAACAGGCGGCTGGTTACGCGCACACGGCCCAAAGCCGCTGTAAACAGGCACATTGTGCTTTTAAAGGTGTCTTTGTGGCTGGTCTGCAGGGCTCCCTGTATTTATATTGCTTAATGTCACACAGGAAAAGGTGTCATAAAGAAAGTGACCTTGTACAGACTCTGTACAGAAGCACCAGCTTATTTTTAAAAGCCCAAAGTAAAGGCCCTGAGAAGGTCTTAATTTCCCCTCTCTCGCCGCAGTCTTTGCGCTCTTCCACTACCAGCGCCTGTCTGCAGGACCCCGGCTGTAAGCCGTTTGCTCTGCTCTTCTGTTTCAGTGCGCGACCAGTTTGGGCGTCTGCAGTCTGGTCTCAGAGGATGACATTCTGGTGAGTGCGGCGCTGGCTTTCTGTCTGTTTTTTCACAGAGTAAAACCTGCACTAAGTCACCTGGTTCTGCTTAGTAAGGCCTGTGAAACGGAGTTTAAAGTGTACAGTACCGGTGTGCGCGTGTCATACTGATGTACAGGACGTGTACGGCACCATGGAGGGCTTCGAGAGCCTGTTCAGCAGGTCCTACGCCCGGCCGGACGGGACGCGGCCCGTCTTCAGCCCCCAGGTCACCCTGCTGCACCACCACGCCCTGCTGGCCTGGGCCCTGCTCCTCACCATCTGCCCCCCCGCCCAGCTGCGCTGCATCATCCGCAAGTAAGCTGCCCCCTACTGGTGCGTCCTGGTATATCCTGCTTAATCCAGCCCCCACCATGGTCAGCTGCACAGTGTGTACAGTGTGTAAAACCCTCACACTCTCTGGTGCTCACAGGACCACACACACACACGCACACGCACACGCACACACACACACGCGTGTTTGGCGGTCGTTCTCTTGCGCTGACGTGCTGGGGGGGCCCTCCTGTGCTTGCAGGCACCTGCCCAGGCTGCCCAGCCTGCTGGAGTGTGAGGACGTGAACATGAGGATCGCTGCAGGAGAGACCGTGGCCCTCCTGTTTGAGCTGGCCAGGGACCTGGACCCTGTGAGTGCGCCTCCCTGCTACTGCCGCAGGCGGGCTTAGTCACGCTCATCTGCCTGGGGTTTGGGCCACTGTCAGCTGCTCTATATAACCGCCTGCCTGTAGGACTGAACCAGTTATAACTGCCTATGGAGCAGAACTGCTGATTATAACTGCCTGTGGAACAGAATCAGTTATTATAACTGCCTGTAGGACTGAACCAGTTATAACTGCCTGTAGAGCAGAACTGCTGATTATAACTGCCTGTGGAACAGAACTGCTGATTATAACTGCCTGTGGAACAGAACTGCTGATTATAACTGCCTGTGGAACAGAACTGCTGATTATAACTGCCTGTGGAACAGAACTGCTGATTATAACTGCCTATGGAGCAGAATCAGTTATTATATCTGCCTGTAGAACAGGACCAGTTATAACTGCCTGTAGAACAGAACTGCTGATTATAACGGCCTGTGGTAATCAGTGTGTCCAGCAGAGGTAAGCGAGCGCCCCTCTCTCTCTCTGCAGGAGTTTGAGTACGAGGGCCTGGACCCTCTGTGCACGAAGCTCAGCTCTCTGGCCACCGACTGCAACAAGCACCGAGCCAAGAACGACAAGAGGAGGCAGAGATCTGCGTTCCGGGACGTCCTGCGAGCCGTGGAGGTGGGGTCTCCGAGAGGGCCAGCTGTGTGTGTGTGTGCGTGTGTGTGTGAGCGTGTAGTGTGTGTGTGTGTGTGTGTGTGTGTGCGTGTGTCTGTGTCTGTGTGTGTGTGTGTGTGCACTGAGTGTGCGTGCGTGTGCGTGGGCATTGTGTGTGCACATACGCTGTGTGTGTGCACTGAGTGGGTGTGTGTGTGTTCGTGCACCGGATGTGTGTGCACGTTGTGTGGGTGATAGTTTGTGTGTATGTGCGTGTGCGAGCGCGTGCGTTGAGTGTGTGTGTGTGTGTGTGTTTGTGCGAGCGTGCTGAGTGTGTGTGTGTGTATGTGCGTGTGTGTGCGTGCGAGCGCGCTGAGTGTGTCTCTGTTTCCGAGCAGGAGGGCGACTTCCAGAGCGAGACGATCCGCTTCGGTACGGAGCGCATGGACCTCGACAGCTGGGTGAGGAAGAGGACGTACGAAGCATTCCGGGAATTTGTGGGCTCTGGAATGAACTACCATCTGCAGGTGGGTCCCCCCCCCTCACACACACAGCAGACACACAACCCCCCCCCCCCCCCCTACACACACACAGCAGACACACACACACACCCCCCCCCTCACACACAGCTGCCATTGTCCCATAACCAGTTCATTCATTTTCTGACAGAGGCTTGATTATGATTTTTTTCTGGGATTTTTCCAAATGTGGAATCCAGACCATAAATACCACCAAAAAGTATGAGACACCATTAGAAATGTGCGCCTACAGCAGAGCACAACTCCGGTAATCAAACAGATGAAAATATGGTTTCAATTATTATTCTTTTTTAAACTGCAATGGAACTGCGCCAGCAGTATGACATTCTAGAGTCCACTCCCTCTCTATGGTACTCCACAGTCGGCTTCCTCTGTCCTCCTACAGGCAAACGAGTTCATCCGCAGCGTGTTTGAGCTGGGCCCGCCGATGATGATCGACTCGGCCACGCTGAAGGCCATGAAGATCTCCCGCTTCGAGAGGGTGAGGCCCCCCGTGACTCTACCGTCAGGCCTTCACCTGAGATGTGCTGTATTTCACCTGAGATGTGCTGTAACCTAGAATGTGTTCACACGAGGTCACAGGGTACGAAGTTCTCAGGGGCTGAGAGTCTTCGGTCATTGAGGTTGTTTCTGTAGGGAACCCTGAAAAGTGCCAAACTCTCGGTGCTGTATAGCTACGGGGCGTGCCTGCCATCTCGTTACCGTAGAGAATCGGAGATGCACCTGAGATGTTAAGCACCAGCGGACATAGGCTGGAACAGACTCGGTTATTTTATTTGCTTGACAGGTTGTATCAAGAGCAAACCTTTTCCATTTTTTTTTTGTCAGGAGGCTGGGATTATTCAGGTAGACAATACCAGATTATTACAGTAGCAGAACTGCAGTTACTGTAAATATGGGTGTAGGTCTAAGACCATCAGTGGCTGATAACGTGTTGTGTCCTCCTCCAGCACCTGTACAATGCAGCCGCCTTCAAAGCCCGCACCAAGGCCAGGAACAAGGTCCGGGACAAGAGGGCAGACATCGGCGAATTCTAGACCTCTACTGCCGTCCAGCTCGCTTCCCTTTTTACAGTTATCATTTTCATGTACGGTTAAACTGAAATGTAAATTACCGCCATTATTACCGTTAAATTATCTGTGTATATATTTAGATTTACGAATACGAATCAATACAAATATGAATTGTGAATTCGATTTGAATACCTGTATCCTTGGTAACATTTTCAGTTGCACTATGTAGTTCACCTTGACATTTTCATTTCAGGCAACCATGCTGTTCTCTTGTATTTTTGTTGTACATTTTGTTATGTCTGAATTCACGGAATACCTGCACAGAGTGGCAGGCCAATCTTAAAGATACCTGTCCTTTTACCCCACAAATAGGAGGAGAATAACCTCACAAACCTCAAAGTGGGTCAAGCTAATATGTGCCATAAAGGATTTGCTGTTTGTAACTAATCATAGTGTTGTGTTGTAGAGGATACAAATCTTCTGATTGGTTTGTGTGTCAGTGATGGACAGTACACCACAGCTCCGCCCATTTTGGGGCGAGTGGCGCCTCATGGGCATCTGCGCTCTTTGGTGACATCTAGTGGAAGAACACTGTTACTGTGCCCCTGTGATACGAGATGCCACTTTGAATGCAGACACGCTGCACAGACGGACCAGGCCAAATGGCACACGCTCGGTGCTAGAGGGTAATAAACTCAACCACTGAACTGCCTTGTCTTGGCCTGTTTTTTTTCACCTTTTAAGGGGATCTTTTTAGGATCCACCTTTAGAGGATCTGCAGCAACGCCTGATCTACAGAGTCCTGGCATGTGTTCAGTGCCCGCTGAATCTTACCAGTCAGTCGCTGGCACAGCCCAAAAA
>NC_049219.1:15770218-15890218 GCF_013347855.1 Anguilla anguilla
ATTTTAAATGGGTTTTCAGGTGTTTTCAATGGTACCAATGGCTTCAAATTAGAGTTTAGGGCTCAAATTAGGGTTCAGCTAGGGTTAGGGTTAGGAAAACGGTAAGTCTGAGGGTCGAGGCAAGTTTACGGTTGTGTTCAGCAGCTTGAAGAAAGGTTGGGACATGAGTTTTATTGATTTTGAATGAAGCAAAAAAAATGTCTAGTAGCATGTATACCCATGACCATACAAAATGTCTAATACATGCATGTTTTTCTTAGGGAGAACATTTTTCTTTTTTAAATGACCTCATACATATGATTTTGCATTTAAATTATAGTATTCATGATATTTACCTTGTTTTCCATCCATTTTAAATGTGTTTTCAGGTGTTTTCAATGGTACCAATGGCTTCAAATTAGAGTTTAGGGCTCAAATTAGGGTTCAGCTAGGGTTAGGGTTAGGAAAACGGTAAGTGTGAGGGTCGAGGCAAGTTTACGGTTGTGTTCAGCAGCTTGAAGAAAGGTTGGGACATGAGTTTTATTGATTTTGAATGAAGCAAAAAAAATGTCTAGTAGCATGTATACCCATGACCATACAAAATGTCTAATACATGCATGTTTTCCTTAGGGAGAACATTTTTCTTTTTTAAATGACCTCATACATATGATTTTGCATTTAAATTATAGTATTCATGATATTTACCTTGTTTTCCATCCATTTTAAATGGGTTTTCAGGTGTTTTCAATGGTACCAATGGCTTCTAATTAGAGTTTAGGGCTCAAATTAGGGTTCAGCTAGGGTTAGGGTTAGGAAAACGGTAAGTCTGAGGGTCGAGGCAAGTTTACGGTTGTGTTCAGCAGCTTGAAGACAGGTTGGGACATGAGTTTGATTGATTTTGAATGAAGCAAAAAAAATGTCTAGTAGCATGTATACCCATGACCATACAAAATGTCTAATACATGCCTGTTTTTCTTAGGGAGAACCTTTTTCTTTTTTAAATGACCTCATACATATGATTTTGCATTTAAATTATAGTATTCATGATATTTACCTTGTTTTCCATCCATTTTAAATGGGTTTTCAGGTGTTTTCAATGGTACCAATGGCTTCAAATTAGAGTTAAGCGCTCAAATTAGGGTTCAGCTAGGGTTATGGTTAGGAAAACGGTAAGTCTGAGGGTCGAGGCAAGTTTACGGTTGTGTTCAGCAGCATGAAGAAAGGTTGGGACATGAGTTTTATTGATTTTGAATTAAGCAAAAAAAATGTCTAGTAGCATGTATACCCATGACCATACAAAATGTCTAATACATGCATGTTTTTTTTAAGGAGAACATTTTTCTTTTTTAAATGACCTCATACATATGATTTTGCATTTAAATTATAATATTCATGATATTTACCTTGTTTTCCATCCATTTTAAATGGGTTTTCAGGTGTTTTCAATGGTATCAATGGCTTCAAATTAGAGTTTAGGGCTCAAATTAGGGTTCAGCTAGGGTTAGGGTTAGGAAAACGGTAAGTCTGAGGGTTGAGGCAAGTTTACGGTTGTGTTCAGCAGCTTGAAGAAAGGTTGGGACATGAGTTTTATTGATTTTGAATGAAGCAAAAAAATTGTCTAGTAGCATGTGTACCCATGACCATACAAAATGTCTAATACATGCTTGTTTTTCTTAGGGAGAACATTTTTCTTTTTTAAATGACCTCATACATATGATTTTACATTTAAATTATAGTATTCATGATATTTACCTTGTTTTCCATCCATTTTAAATGGGTTTTCAGGTGTTTTCAATGGTATCAATGGCTTCTAATTAGAGTTTAGGGCTCAAATTAGGGTTCAGCTAGGGTTAGGGTTAGGAAAACGGTAAGTGTGAGGGTCGAGGCAAGTTTACGGTTGTGTTCAGCAGCTTGAAGAAAGGTTGGGACATGAGTTTTATTGATTTTGAATGAAGCAAAAAAAATGTCTAGTAGCATGTATACCCATGACCATACAAAATGTCTAATACATGCATGTTTTTCTTAGGGAGAACATTTTTCTTTTTTAAATGACCTCATACATATGATTTTTCATTTAAATTATAGTATTCATGATATTTACCTTGTTTTCCATCCATTTTAAATGGGTTTTCAGGTGTTTTCAATGATACCAATGGCTTCAAATTAGAGTTTAGGGCTCAAATTAGGGTTCAGCTAGGGTTAGGGTTAGGAAAACGGTAAGTCTGAGGGTCGAGGCAAATTTACGGTTGTGTTCAGCAGCTTGAAGAAAGGTTGGGACATGAGTTCTATTGATTTTGAATGAACCAAAAAAAATGTCTAGTTGCATGTGTACCTATGACCATACAAAATGTCTAAAACATGCATGTTTTTCTTAAGGAGAACATTTTTCTTTTTTAAATGACCTCATACAAATGATTTTGCATTTAAATTATAGTATTCATGATATTTACCTTGTTTTCCATCCATTTTAAATGGGTTGTCAGGTGTTTTCAATGGTACCAATGGCTTCAAATTAGAGTTTAGGGCTCAAATTAGGGTTCAGCTAGGGTTAGGGTTAGGAAAACGGTAAGTCTGAGGGTCGAGGCAAGTTTACGGTTGTGTTCAGCAGCTTGAAGAAAGGTTGGGACATGAGTTTTATTGATTTTGAATGAACCAAAAAAAATGTCTAGTAGCATGTATACCCATGACCATACCAAATGTCTAATACATGCATGTTTTTCTTAGGGAGAACATTTTTCTTTTTTAAATGACCTCATACATATGATTTTGCATTTAAATTATAGTATTCATGATATTTACCTTGTTTTCCATCCATTTTAAATGGGTTTTCAGGTGTTTTCAATGGTACCAATGGCTTCTAATTAGAGTTTAGGGCTCAAATTAGGGTTCAGCTAGGGTTAGGGTTAGGAAAACGGTAAGTCTGAGGGTCGAGGCAAGTTTACGGTTGTGTTCAGCAGCTTGAAGACAGGTTGGGACATGAGTTTGATTGATTTTGAATGAAGCAAAAAAAATGTCTAGTAGCATGTATACCCATGACCATACAAAATGTCTAATACATGCCTGTTTTTCTTAGGGAGAACCTTTTTCTTTTTTAAATGACCTCATACATATGATTTTGCATTTAAATTATAGTATTCATGATATTTACCTTGTTTTCCATCCATTTTAAATGGGTTTTCAGGGGGTTTTCAATGGTATCAATGGCTTCTAATTAGAGTTTAGGGCTCAAATTAGGGTTCAGCTAGGGTTAGGGTTAGGAAAACGGTAAGTCTGAGGGTCGAGGCAAGTTTACGGTTGTGTTCAGCAGCTTGAAGAAAGGTTGGGACATGAGTTTGATTGATTTTGAATTAAGCAAAAAAAATGTCTAGTAGCATGTATACCCATGACCATACAAAATGTCTAATACATGCCTGTTTTTCTTAGGGAGAACCTTTTTTAAATGACCTCATACATATGATTTTGCATTTAAATTATAGTATTCATGATATTTACCTTGTTTTCCATCCATTTTAAATGGGTTTTCAGGTGTTTTCAATGGTATCAATGGCTTCTAATTAGAGTTTAGGGCTCAAATTAGGGTTCAGCTAGGGTTAGGGTTAGGAAAACGGTAAGTCTGAGGGTCGAGGCAAGTGTACGGTTGTGTTCAGCAGCTTGAAGACAGGTTGGGACATGAGTTTTATTGATTTTGAATGAAGCAAAAAAAATGTCTAGTAGCATGTATACCCATGACCATACAAAATGTCTAATACATGCATGTTTTTCTTAGGGAGAACATTTTTCTTTTTTAAATGACCTCATACATATGATTTTGCATTTAAATTATAGTATTCATGATATTTACCTTGTTTTCCATCCATTTTAAATGGGTTTTCAGGTGTTTTCAATGGTACCAATGGCTTCTAATTAGAGTTTAGGGCTCAAATTAGGGTTCAGCTAGGGTTAGGGTTAGGAAAACGGTAAGTCTGAGGGTCGAGGCAAGTTTACGGTTGTGTTCAGCAGCTTGAAGACAGGTTGGGACATGAGTTTGATTGATTTTGAATTAAGCAAAAAAAATGTCTAGTAGCATGTATACCCATGACCATACAAAATGTCTAATACATGCCTGTTTTTCTTAGGGAGAACATTTTTCTTTTTTAAATGACCTCATACATATGATTTTGCATTTACATTATAGTATTCATGATATTTACCTTGTTTTCCATCCATTTTAAATGGGTTTTCAGGTGTTTTCAATGGTATCAATGGCTTCTAATTAGAGTTTAGGGCTCAAATTAGGGTTCAGCTAGGGTTAGGGTTAGGAAAACGGTAAGTCTGAGGGTCGAGGCAAGTGTACGGTTGTGTTCAGCAGCTTGAAGAAAGGTTGGGACATGAGTTCTATTGATTTTGAATGAACCAAAAAAAATGTCTAGTTGCATGTGTACCTATGACCATACAAAATGTCTAAAACATGCATGTTTTTCTTAAGGAGAACATTTTTCTTTTTTAAATGACCTCATACAAATGATTTTGCATTTAAATTATAGTATTCATGATATTTACCTTGTTTTCCATCCATTTTAAATGGGTTTTCAGGTGTTTTCAATGGTACCAATGGCTTCAAATTAGAGTTTAGGGCTCAAATTAGGGTTCAGCTAGGGTTAGGGTTAGGAAAACGGTAAGTCTGAGGGTCGAGGCAAGTTTACGGTTGTGTTCAGCAGCTTGAAGAAAGGTTGGGACATGAGTTTTATTGATTTTGAATGAACCAAAAAAATTGTCTAGTAGCATGTGTACCCATGACCATACAAAATGTCTAATACATGCATGTTTTTCTTAGGGAGAACATTTTTCTTTTTAAATGACCTCTTACATATGATTTTGCATTTAAATTATAGTATTCATGATATTTACCTTGTTTTCCATCCATTTTAAATGGGTTTTCAGGTGTTTTCAATGGTACCAATGGCTTCTAATTAGAGTTTAGGGCTCAAATTAGGGTTCAGCTAG
This sequence comes from Anguilla anguilla, assembly GCF_013347855.1. Lineage (NCBI taxonomy): Eukaryota > Metazoa > Chordata > Actinopteri > Anguilliformes > Anguillidae > Anguilla > Anguilla anguilla. Next base: position 15,775,181 of record NC_049219.1, read on the forward strand.
GGTTAGGGTTAGGAAAACGGTAAGTCTGAGGGTCGAGGCAAGTTTACGGTTGTGTTCAGCAGCTTGAAGACAGGTTGGGACATGAGTTTGATTGATTTTGAATTAAGCAAAAAAAATGTCTAGTAGCATGTATACCCATGACCATACAAAATGTCTAATACATGCCTGTTTTTCTTAGGGAGAACATTTTTCTTTTTTAAATGACCTCATACATATGATTTTGCATTTACATTATAGTATTCATGATATTTACCTTGTTTTCCATCCATTTTAAATGGGTTTTCAGGTGTTTTCAATGGTATCAATGGCTTCTAATTAGAGTTTAGGGCTCAAATTAGGGTTCAGCTAGGGTTAGGGTTAGGAAAACGGTAAGTCTGAGGGTCGAGGCAAGTGTACGGTTGTGTTCAGCAGCTTGAAGAAAGGTTGGGACATGAGTTCTATTGATTTTGAATGAACCAAAAAAAATGTCTAGTTGCATGTGTACCTATGACCATACAAAATGTCTAAAACATGCATGTTTTTCTTAAGGAGAACATTTTTCTTTTTTAAATGACCTCATACAAATGATTTTGCATTTAAATTATAGTATTCATGATATTTACCTTGTTTTCCATCCATTTTAAATGGGTTTTCAGGTGTTTTCAATGGTACCAATGGCTTCAAATTAGAGTTTAGGGCTCAAATTAGGGTTCAGCTAGGGTTAGGGTTAGGAAAACGGTAAGTCTGAGGGTCGAGGCAAGTTTACGGTTGTGTTCAGCAGCTTGAAGAAAGGTTGGGACATGAGTTTTATTGATTTTGAATGAACCAAAAAAAATGTCTAGTAGCATGTATACCCATGACCATACAAAATGTCTAATACATGCATGTTTTTCTTAGGGAGAACATTTTTCTTTTTTAAATGACCTCATACATATGATTTTGCATTTAAATTATAGTATTCATGATATTTACCTTGTTTTCCATCCATTTTAAATGGGTTTTCAGGTGTTTTCAATGGTATCAATGGCTTCTAATTAGAGTTTAGGGCTCAAATTAGGGTTCAGCTAGGGTTAGGGTTAGGAAAACGGTAAGTCTGAGGGTCGAGGCAAGTTTACGGTTGTGTTCAGCAGCTTGAAGACAGGTTGGGACATGAGTTTGATTGATTTTGAATGAAGCAAAAAAAATGTCTAGTAGCATGTATACCCATGACCATACAAAATGTCTAATACATGCCTGTTTTTCTTAGGGAGAACCTTTTTCCTTTTTAAATGACCTCATACATATGATTTTGCATTTAAATTATAGTATTCATGATATTTACCTTGTTTTCCATCCATTTTAAATGGGTTTTCAGGGGGTTTTCAATGGTATCAATGGCTTCTAATTAGAGTTTAGGGCTCAAATTAGGGTTCAGCTAGGGTTAGGGTTAGGAAAACGGTAAGTCTGAGGGTCGAGGCAAGTTTACGGTTGTGTTCAGCAGCTTGAAGAAAGGTTGGGACATGAGTTTGATTGATTTTGAATTAAGCAAAAAAAATGTCTAGTAGCATGTATACCCATGACCATACAAAATGTCTAATACATGCCTGTTTTTCTTAGGGAGAACCTTTTTCTTTTTTAAATGACCTCATACATATGATTTTGCATTTAAATTATAGTATTCATGATATTTACCTTGTTTTCCATCCATTTTAAATGGGTTTACAGGTGTTTTCAATGGTATCAATGGCTTCTAATTAGAGTTTAGGGCTCAAATTAGGGTTCAGCTAGGGTTAGGGTTAGGAAAACGGTAAGTCTGAGGGTCGAGGCAAGTTTACGGTTGTGTTCAGCAGCTTGAAGAAAGGTTGGGACATGAGTTTTATTGATTTTGAATGAAGCAAAAAAAAATGTCTAGTAGCATGTATACCCATGACCATACAAAATGTCTAATACATGCATGTTTTTCTTAGGGAGAACATTTTTCTTTTTTAAATGACCTCATACATATGATTTTTCATTTAAATTATAGTATTCATGATATTTACCTTGTTTTCCATCCATTTTAAATGGGTTTTCAGGTGTTTTCAATGATACCAATGGCTTCTAATTAGAGTTTAGGGCTCAAATTAGGGTTCAGCTAGGGTTAGGGTTAGGAAAACGGTAAGTCTGAGGGTCGAGGCAAGTTTACGGTTGTGTTCAGCAGCTTGAAGAAAGGTTGGGACATGAGTTCTATTGATTTTGAATGAACCAAAAAAAATGTCTAGTTGCATGTGTACCTATGACCATACAAAATGTCTAATACATGCATGTTTTTCTTAGGGAGAACATTTTTCTTTTTTAAATGACCTCATACATATGATTTTGCATTTAAATTATAGTATTCATGATATTTACCTTGTTTTCCATCCATTTTAAATGGGTTTTCAGGTGTTTTCAATGGTACCAATGGCTTCTAATTAGAGTTTAGGGCTCAAATTAGGGTTCAGCTAGGGTTAGGGTTAGGAAAACGGTAAGTCTGAGGGTCGAGGCAAGTTTACGGTTGTGTTCAGCAGCTTGAAGAAAGGTTGGGACATGAGTTTTATTGATTTTGAATGAACCAAAAAAAATGTCTAGTAGCATGTATACCCATGACCATACAAAATGTCTAATACATGCATGTTTTTCTTAGGGAGAACATTTTTCTTTTTTAAATGACCTCATACATATGAATTTGCATTTAAATTATAGTATTCATGATATTTACCTTGTTTTCCATCCATTTTAAATGGGTTTTCAGGTGTTTTCAATGGTATCAATGGCTTCTAATTAGAGTTTAGGGCTCAAATTAGGGTTCAGCTAGGGTTAGGGTTAGGAAAACGGTAAGTCTGAGGGTCGAGGCAAGTTTACGGTTGTGTTCAGCAGCTTGAAGACAGGTTGGGACATGAGTTTTATTGATTTTGAATGAAGCAAAAAAAAATGTCTAGTAGCATGTATACCCATGACCATACAAAATGTCTAAAAATGCATGTTTTTCTTAGGGAGAACATTTTTCTTTTTTAAATGACCTCATACATATGATTTTGCATTTAAATTATAGTATTCATGATATTTACCTTGTTTTCCATCCATTTTAAATGGGTTTTCAGGTGTTTTCAATGGTACCAATGGCTTCTAATTAGAGTTTAGGGCTCAAATTAGGGTTCAGCTAGGGTTAGGGTTAGGAAAACGGTAAGTCTGAGGGTCGAGGCAAGTTTACGGTTGTGTTCAGCAGCTTGAAGACAGGTTGGGACATGAGTTTGATTGATTTTGAATTAAGCAAAAAAAAATGTCTAGTAGCATGTATACCCATGACCATACAAAATGTCTAATACATGCCTGTTTTTCTTAGGGAGAACATTTTTCTTTTTTAAATGACCTCATACATATGATTTTGCATTTAAATTATAGTATTCAAGATATTTACCTTGTTTTCCATCCATTTTAAATGGGTTTTCAGGTGTTTTCAATGGTATCAATGGCTTCTAATTAGAGTTTAGGGCTCAAATTAGGGTTCAGCTAGGGTTAGGGTTACGAAAACGGTAAGTCTGAGGGTCGAGGCAAGTTCACGGTTGTGTTCAGCAGCTTGAAGAAAGGTTGGGACATGAGTTTTATTGATTTTGAATTAAGCAAAAAAAATGTCTAGTAGCATGTATACCCATGACCATACAAAATGTCTAATACATGCATGTTTTTCTTAGGGAGAACATTTTTCTTTTTTAAATGACCTCATACATATGATTTTGCATTTAAATTATAGTATTCGTGATATTTACCTTGTTTTCCATCCATTTTAAATGTGTTTTCAGGTGTTTTCAATGGTACCAATGGCTTCTAATTAGAGTTTAGGGCTCAAATTAGGGTTCAGCTAGGGTTAGGGTTAGGAAAACGGTAAGTCTGAGGGTCGAGGCAAGTTCACGGTTGTGTTCAGCAGCTTGAAGAAAGGTTGGGACATGAGTTTGATTGATTTTGAATTAAGCAAAAAAAATGTCTAGTAGCATGTATACCCATGACCATACAAAATGTCTAATACATGCCTGTTTTTCTTAGGGAGAACCTTTTTCTTTTTTAAATGACCTCATACATATGATTTTACATTTAAATTATAGTATTCATGATATTTACCTTGTTTTCCATCCATTTTAAATGGGTTTTCAGGTGTTTTCAATGGTATCAATGGCTTCTAATTAGAGTTTAGGGCTCAAATTAGGGTTCAGCTAGGGTTAGGGTTAGGAAAACGGTAAGTCTGAGGGTCGAGGCAAGTTCACGGTTGTGTTCAGCAGCTTGAAGAAAGGTTGGGACATGAGTTTTATTGATTTTGAATTAAGCAAAAAAAATGTCTAGTAGCAACATTTTTCTTTTTTAACTGCGTTACATTACGAATATTTCTAAAACTCCCAGCACAACAGAAGCCGAGTTCATGGAACATTGTTCATGTTCAATTTCAAAATGGATTCAATTCTGGATAATTGTTTTCCAGACTAATACATCTGTATAAAATATACTTTTACACACACACGCATGCACACACACACATGTACACACTCACTCACACAATAAGTCACTCTTCCTCTGTCTCTCGCAAGCACGCACGCACGCACGCGCACACGCACACGCACACGCACACGCACACGCACACGCACACGCACACGCACACGCACACAGTACTTATTTATTAGCAATGAGGTCAAAGTCTCACCCTTCACCAGACGGCTCCACAGACAGTACCCGTTGACCGCAGCCCTATAATCAACGGTGCCAGACCTGCCACAGCTCCGGACTCCTCCAGCCAGCCCACGCCCCCCTGATTCACCAGGAAGAGCCGAGCTTGGCAGGCTAATTACAATGTGCCTTAACAGAAAACCTATCCCAGCATCCTCCGCTCCAGCCTGCTGCTGGCCCAATGTAGGCTAATCTAAGTTCACCCAAACTCCATTTACGCATCAGTGGAGACAGAAGAATAAATACAGATATATAAAGACAATATAGACAAATAGGCATATGATATACAGGCTGATATACGCAAACACACAGAAAGACAGGCAGAGAAATAAGATTTAATTTATTGCTCAAGGATACTCAAGGAAGCGTCAGCTAGCAGGTTTCCATCGAACAACTGTCCAAACCTGCCTAAAATAGCCTGAAAGACATCCTTCTGGTGATGAGGGATTTCCCCCGCCCCCCTCCCTCAGCCTGCACGTCAAGCGCTGAAGCTTCACACAACGTGAAATGTGGGAATGTCAAGAAGGACAGGGAGGACTCTCAGCGGCCTGGCCCTAAGGACTCAGACCGGCCCTTAGCAGCAGCGCCCTGCGGCGGCGCTGCTCTTCAGCCTCCCACTGCCTGTGCCCTTCACTGAGAGGAGAGGCCTCACGCAAGGCCTTTCTCCTCCTTCGTAACCTCGAAGGACGCTTACGAGTCGCTTCCTGTTCTTGGCGTCTGATTGGCTGTTAAAATCATGCCTTCCCGTTTCCACTCAGCACATTTTTGGGGGTGGAGTCTGTGGTCTGTTGTTGGAGTTACGGAGCACAGCCAGCGTTTATGATGTCAGCAAGCCACCAAAACTGAGTGCTGCCGAAGGGGGGGTGCAGTCAGGATGCAGTCTGTCCTTGAACAGTTGAGTGAGATGAAAAATCGCCCTCTTTTATGTTATGATTACAAACTCCTCCCAGTGTAAGGCAAGTCATTTATAATCATCCAGCAGGACGATGCTAAAACCCTACTTTGGGGATGAGAAGTCACGGCATAGCAGTAACCAAATACTGAGCGCTGTAGCTGTCTAATCATTTCCTCTCGTTGACCCCGTGAACTTCAGCCGAGGGTCAAACTCATTCATTAACGCACGTTCATTAACGTTCAGACACGCGTTCGTTATAAGCAGTTCGGCTGGACCTGGCTGCCTAGCAACAGGGTCCCCCAGCGCCTGTGAGGAGAGAGTCCTGAGGACCAGGTGGATCCTCCACCCCTTTCAAACGTTATTTTCGGATCAGGTTAAAATATCAAATAAATGCGACAGTGCAATTACATGCATAATCTAATGAGCTGCATGGCCTGCCGTTCTGCAGCGCCACCCGGTGCGGCGGAGGGAAAAGTGCAACGAAAATATTACCCTACAGGGAGCAAAAAAAAAAAAAAAAAACAGTTCCATCACTTCACGGAAATGGGATTTTTTTTAAGCCCTTTAAAGTCATGAATGGTGGTTCTGGCTGAAGAAAGACATTTCTGAAAAGAAAAACCTTTCAAGGCAATTTCTGAATCAATATTCAGAGTGAGAAGGTGCCTATTTGGAAATTTTGGCTGAATACAGGGTGGCACTCATTGGCTTGTCTGTGTGCTTTGCAAATGTCCCATTTACAGCAAGTAATACTTTTAAAAATCAGATTAAGTCTAACAACCTTAATCAATCGTAAGAACGCAAGCATACTCTGCTGTGCCATTGCAATCAATAGCACCAGTGAGAGTAACTTTGCCATCAGAACTGAAGCCATGCTGAAAGATTGCATTTTTAATCTGCGCTGGTTTCAGATAAAAGTGGACAGATGGGCGCAGGGTAGCTCAGCCCTGGCTGTGAGATCAGCTGCATTATGTTCACCCGCGTATCCGAACTGCGAGGCTCTGAGTAGCATGCTGATGTGGGTCAGCAGGTAAAGTCCACATTCAGGTACCAGCTCAGGAGCCCGATCCAGAAACCCATTAAATAAACCTGCCCTGCATGTGCTTCAGAAAAGTTTGTGAATAAGGAAGTTTATGAATATGAAATATGACACGAACACACACAATGGCTGGATCTGCTCTTACCCACAGTCGTCCGACAGCGTTGTCAAGGCGACCTTTTTTCGGCGCTAACATTTTTTCGGCGCTAACGTTTTGCTCCGCTCGCATGCACACGGCGTCAGAGAGCAGACTGAGTTAATTACGCCACTGCAGATGGCAGCCGGGTAACCCCCACATGGCTGCGTCTCCATCTCCTCGTTAACCACGTCTGAGAGACGACTGCTGTGGCTATAGCAGCCCAGCCAGAATAGCGCGCCAGATCTCCACTGCACATCCACAGCCCCCCTTCCCTCCTGAGGCCCCAGCCAGGCACTGTTAACATAATTACTCTCCTCTACTCCCCACCCTTATGAGGACGGGCTCCAGTTTCGGGGAATGCACCACGTGTCCTCTAACAGATGGAGCACAATAATTAGGCTACCCCCCCCCCCCCCACCCCCCACGCCCCCCCGACTCTTCCTCCTCATCTGTGAAAAAGGTCACGTGCCGAATGACCCCGCGAACCGTGGCGCGGATTCTCAAATGGACTAAATCGTTAAATGACAGGCAGCGATGTGAACCGCCCATGACCCGGTCAAAGGTCACGGTAACGGAACCGCTACGATGATGAGGAGGGCATTCTCCAGCCACGGCGCTGTATAATGCACTTGATGATGGGCCAGGGATGAGGTTAGCCATTGCTGTGATTAGCAGAACCAACCCTTCAACTGTTTCAGTTTTTTTCTTAATTAGCGTTCCTGGACTCCACTGCTTTCAATTACCAGTAATGATTGTGACATCAGCATTAGAATGCCCAGTAAAGAACATTCTAATCACATTGCATGCACAAGAATTTTATATTTATACACAGTTACACACACACCCCACATAAAGAGTTTGGTTATGTGCCTGTGCTGTATGTAACAGTTGTATGTTATTTGTCATCTTTGCTTAGAAAATCCAATTACACAAAAACTAAAATGGAGAAATTGTCATTAAAATTGAAAGTAAGAAAGAAACAGAGAGAGACAAAAGAAGAGAGCGAGAGATAGAGAGTGCTGTGAACAACAAGCTTGGAACACAGTTCCACACATTGACAGCTGCTAACCAATGTGTATCTGCAGACTGCCTAAGCTAATCTTTTTTCACCAATAGGAGAGACAGAGAGAAGGAGAGAGAGAGTGGGAGAGAAGGATAGAGAGTGAGAGAGAGAGTGGGAGAGAGGGATAGATAGATAGAGAGAGAGAGAGAGTGGGAGAGAGAGGGAGGGAGATTACAGACGCTCTCCTCCATCTGTTGGGCCTGTCAGAGACATCATGTGTGCGTCTGATTGCCAGAGACAAACACCTCGCTCTAACCCGCTACAACCCCCACAGATCAAAGCCTGTGACCCACAATCCCACAGGCAGTGTCCTTCCTCAGGCCAAACAGGCTGCCATACAAACTGCAGCTCCCAGACTGAGCCAAGATGAGATATTTTCTAAACCACCGGGACACATCAACTGGACACTGAAGGCTAATCCACTGGCACTAAAAGCAGGATTCATTCTACCGAGCAGAGCAAAACAATAAAAAACACCTTTCAAATCGCAACCCAGTTCCCAGAGTTTCAAAGATAGCCATAAAAACCATGACAACTTTGAAATTATCAATGAACAAAAAGATTTCAAACCTAGAAAATTAACAAGAAGCTTAGCAGGAGTAAATATTGGGTATCTGCCATCAAACAGTAAGAGAGGGAGATTAAACAGAGACATAAGAAGGGGTGTCTGTCCGCGATATACAGTGATGCAATGCACTGAAGATTAGGGTCTGTAGGAATGTTAAGCCGTGCTCTACCACTCCAGAACTCAGCAATACTGTCATCTGACAACTGCAAATCAGGTCATTCAGAAACGGTGATGAGGAACTAGCCTGTGTGTGTGTGCATGTTAGTTCTTGCTCTCACAAAAATGTCCTGCAGTCTTGTTGACAAGAAATGCATCAACATCACCCCTTCTCTCTCTTATAATGTACCACAGTCACTGTCTGGGGCTAGTGTACCTGGAGCAGGTAGAGTGCACACCTGGAGTAATGGGTATAAATTGAGTACCTGCAGTACAGTTAGGAACTGATTACCTGCAGTTATCGGTGAGGATCCTGTGCATTAGGAACCCTAAGGCCCCCAAATTTAGTCTGATCTGAGGTGGACTTAAAAGTATAACTTCAACTTTAAACAGACAGATTCAAGACAGACGCCATCTATGCAAGACTTTTATGAAGCAATCATAAACTCATTCAGTACAAGCTTTAGAAATATGAATATTAATACTGCTAATGTTGACATTAACGTTATATAGTGTGCTCCGCCGGATACAGCCTACCTGGCTCACTTCGTCCTGTCCAGGCTTGGCTCGAACCGTTAGGGCGTCGAGCTTCTTTGGCCAGCCGAAGGGAACCAGCTTCGTGCGGAACCATCAGTTTTTCCAAGAAAACGTCGTGGCAAACGGTCACACAGAATGTAACTTCAGTCATAGTCTGGCAAAAGTTTTACATTCGCTGGAATAAACCAAGTGCTTGTCTGAAACCTAGTTAACATCTAACGTTCTCTTCTAGCTAGCCAGCTAGCTAATGCTACCTTTAAAATCTAGCTAGTGCTAACAGATATTGCCCCCCGTTTAGCTTGTACCGAACACTAAAAATGGTGGTCTTCGACTTGGTTTGGTACGTTTCAATCCAATGAATGTTGTGAACGCTTGAAACGACTTGCTTTTCATGTTGAATTTTATGTTTGAAAACTTTACTCGCCTTAGCCTTAGATAGTGTTTCCGCAGCCAACTACAAGCAACTCTTGCAATTTACAAACACAACGTAGCGCGTGTCAATATTTCTGTTCTGCAAACAGACCTGGGGAAAATAGTTGCCTTTGATATTCTATTTGTGGATGCAAACCGTTTCAAATTGATTGTACAGATGCGCTCAGAAAAAAGCAAATATTTGTTTTGACATTCAAACATTTATACCACAAAATTTGAAAGTATTTGAAACTCACACATCAAAGTGGGCAGCCCGGTCACGTGACGTATGTCCTTCGGAATTTTGTCTTCCCCCCCGAAACAGGTGTCTTAACCAAGCTAATCAGCGACATGTTGTAATACTCCCGGCTTGATAAATAGGAATTTAATTTTTAAATAAAAATGATTGTGTTGACACGTCCCTATACTGCCTCTCTCCTCTTCTGCTTCCACATGCATTCCCCTGTCGTAAATGCTGGCCCTTCAGTTCTGGCTGCAGCAGGACGCTCACGAGATTAACCAGAGTTACAGGCCAAATGCTCACTGTAACTAAGATATCAGAGACCGCAAACTGAGCTGCTAACCAGGTGTGCCAAATTAGGGATGGAATGAAGCCCTACAGGATGGTAGATCTCCAGGGACAGGGTTGGCTCCCACTGCTTTAGACAGTTGTTACAGCAATGCAATCAGGTATGAGTTAACCCCTGAGTACTGACACTTCGCCATTCTGGTTCAATACAGGTTTTTTAAAAAAAGTAACTGCTTTACCATCACAACGACTGGTGTTGGCAGTTAAACCAGGGACAGAAATGTAGTGGCATCATGTTTCGCACAGACAAACCACACTGGGAGACCATGTTCACGTTTGTTTATCAAAAGGAGAAAACACTGAACAAGCTCACCTGACTGCTCTACGTCACGGAGGCTGAAATGCCTTCGCACACAGAACAAGTCGGTCATACAGACGGCGAGCCAAGCAGACCAATTACAGGGGGAAAATGTGCGTCTGTGTTCAGCAACCCTTTCTGCAAACACACAACACAGTACAAACCCCCCCCCCCCCCCCCCCCCCCCCCCCCCCCCACACACACACACAAAGGCTACACCTCCGGCAATGTGAGGAACAGGGCAACAACGGAACTACTCACGCACGCAATTCATGGGTTTTGAAAATTCAAAGAAAATAGTTTTATTATTTTTTCCCCCCCGAACTGAGCAGTCGTCCATCGTCCAAATGTTTCCTGTTGTGAAAGGTTTCCAGTGCAGGCCAGTGGTGATGCCCACTAAAGTTCATTTGGCAGATCATCCGGCTGTTATCCTGCTCCACGTGGGTCTCTGGACAGGGAGCGCACGCACGCAAGGAAAACACTGACATATAAGGCACCGTTTGGAGTGACCAACATCACCGACATCATAGGAGCCTGTTACTACAGCACACTCACAGTATAATATCAGACCACTTCTTCTGCTTTACTGAATGTTTACCTAGAGTGAAAACTCATTTTATTACTTCTGGCATCCTCTGAGTGTCAGGGGAAAAAAAACAAAAAACCATGAAATAAAGTATCAAAGACAAAATATCACACGCATACATACACACAAATGCACACAGGCACATTCCAACCACCCAGGCAGGCAAATATTGCAATGAAGAAGTGCAACGTTAACTATTTCTCTAGTGTTAACAATAATGAACCTTTTTGTCCACAATATTAAGGTACAGTACTTAGTAAGGACACAACAAGCTATTGCAGAGATGCAGTCAAAACGAAAACTAGCCATGACTGAGTCCAGACAGGGGTATTAGTGCAAAAAACCTCACTGAGGTAAAATATTCCAAAGAAATGCAGAACACTGACAGCCTGACACAAAGGCCTTGTAAAAACATTTGAGACAAAGAGTACATTTTGGCTGAGAGGACTCACTGCATGAAGATAAAGCCAAAGACCGGAATCTGTATGACTATGGAGGGACAGTGCTCATATTAGTATGAAGATGGTCTCAGTACACAATATGCAATATTCAATTATATCAATTTGCAGATGAACTGTTCTGTAGAAGAGAGAAAAAAACAGAAACTAGCAGAAGGATGACCGACCCCATGCCTACTCTCTACTGTATCTCTGATATGGGCTGGATCTACGCATCCAAGATTAAACTGCCTGAAAACAGAAGAATCGATTGCAGCTAGAATGCCTCACATTATGAGTACACTAATATGTTCACAGTTATCAAAAAAGAAAGTAAACCCATCTTATTTTTCAGTTATTTTTCACAAAATTAGTAAAACTAATTTTCTTGTCTTTTGTTTCTGTTATGAAAAAGTGTAAAATGTTACAAACAATGGTTGTTTTTTTTTGTTAGTTTTTTTTTTTTTTTTAAAGATCCCAATATCTTCGTTACCCAGAAAGGTGTTGGATTAAAATCGCGCCCGTGCCTTCAAAATGGCTGACGAACCATTGCTGGAAAAGTAAACAGACTGGCATGGCGCTTCAGGGGCCGAAATGCATGTGGCCCCGACAGCACAAAGCAGGCGCAGCTTCATCAGGCATCCTCTCACGTCTGCAGGCTACTCCGCTTCAGCTTCATCAGGCATCCTCTCACGTCTGCAGGCTACTCCGCTTCAGCTTCATCAGGCATCCTCTCACGTCTGCAGGCTACTCCGCTTCAGCTTCATCAGGCATCCTCTCACGTCTGCAGGCTACTCCGCTTCAGCTTCATCAGGCATCCTCTCACGTCTGCAGGCTACTCCGCTTCAGCTTCATCAGGCATCCTCTCACGTCTGCAGGCTACTCTGCTTCAGCTTCATCAGGCATCCTCTCACGTCTGCAGGCTACTCCGTTTCAGCTTCTTCGCCTGAATCCTCCATTTAAAAGAGAGGCCCTCCTGCCTGACACTTTTCCCATCAGGATTTCTGCAAATGTCACGGGACGAAAGAAAGGACGAGACGGTCGAAGATGAACTACTTCACCACCGTGAAGATACGAAGCGCCAGTGAACAGGTGTGCGTGTGAGAGTCTGAGCTAGCGCGCGCGACCAGGGGCTAACAACAAACACGCCGCTCTGCTGTTCTGTTTCCGTCTGTGCAAACTGCGCTGGTGTTTTCTGAGGGAGGACGAGGGCAGGGCAGGGCAGGGCGACAGCTGGGAGAGATAAAGGCATGTTTGTGTGTGGGTGCGTTTATGTGCACAAATGAGCGTGCACTGGTATGTGTGCGTATGTATACGCATGTGTATGAGTGTACATACACATGTGACCATGTATATGCGTGTGTGTGTGTGTGTGAGAGTGTGTATGTACGTACGTGTGTGTGTGTGTGTGTGTGTGCCTGTCAGTGTTCAGCTGTGCAGCAGGATAGGCTCCTCCCTCTCCTGGCAGTGGGCGGAGCCGCTCTGGCTCTCCCCGGAGTCCGAGTCGTAGGGCGCGTCGGGCAGCTCCAGGAAGCCGCAGGCCAGCTGCTCGTCCTCGTCCTCAGAGCGGGGCGGGGCGGGCGTGTCCCAGCACTCCCCCTCCTCGGCCCCGCCCAGGTCCTGCGGGATGTACAGCATCTCCGGGTAGTTCCGGCTCACCAGGTCGCTGCTGGTCTGCAGGGACACCTTCCGGAAGGCCAGCAGGTGCATGTGCGCAAACTTGACGTACTTGTAGCGCTTGAAGCCCAGCGTCTCCACGGCTACGCGCCAGCTGGCCATCATGGGGGCGTGGCGGTTCTGGTGGGAGGAGTCGGGCGTGATGATGAGCAGCAGGCCGTGCAGGGCCAGCAGCTCGTGGGCCTTCTTGCAGCAGATCCAGCGCTGGTAGGGCGAGGGGAAGTAGGACAGCAGCAGGGAGAAGACGGCCACGTGGAACAGCTCGCCCGGCAGCGCGTCGATCGGGCTGCGCAGCTGCAGCAGGAAGGCGTCCACCGCGTCATGCTCCAGCTGCAGGGGCGGCTGCAGCTGCAGGTTCAGGAAGTCGCACTTGTGCACGCTCTGGGGAAAAGAGGGCGTTTCAGAGCACATTAACAGGGCACACAGGCTTTATAAATACACCCCATTAGTCCCATTTCTCTTCTTTTTTAAATGTGAAATAATGAGGTCATATTCCTCGATAGGCAGCACCATGTTTTTGTATAATAGGTGTGACAAAGAATGCTCCTCCTCTTAAATTAGCCCAGAGAGCTTTTCACACGCACCAGAGAATATTCACACATTTTCACATGAGTGGGTTATAAACCACACGCGCCGAAACAGCCGACAAAGCAGAGCCCGGGACCCTATTTTAACACGTGGGTGAATCGCTCTATTCATTAAAAAAGACAGCGCTAGGTGCGCTGTCTGCAGAAAGCCAATGCGCGGGCCTGCACATGCACTGTAGCATGGCAACCCTCCGAGCTCAGCGCAGCCATGGCGCATCACGGCGTTCCGGAACCTCATCTGCGCCATCCCTCCCGCCTCCCGCGAGCTCCGGCCAATCACACGACATCCTCACCTTCGAGCCGTTCGTAAAATGGCACACGCCTACTTAACTCTCAGCACCCTAGACACGTGCGAGCGGCAGATGGGAGCGCGGGGGGGGGAGGAGGCGGGGGGGTGGAGGAGGAGGTGCAGGAGGGAGGAGGTGCAGGGGGAGGTCTGGGAGAGAGGGGGAGATGAGAGATCTCCTGCAGAGAGGCTTTAATTACTGATCCTTATCACAGCAACATTAGCTCCAGCAACTGCATCACACAGACATCTCAGACACTCACTCACACACAGACACACGTACGCACACACACAAACACACACATGCACACATACACACCCATGCACACACATACATGCACACATACACACGCACACACCCATGCACACACATACATGCACACATACACACACACACACATACACACACATGCTCACACACACAGTGTGGATGTGGCTGCATAGCAGTCAGAACTGGCCCCTTTGTAAGATTAACACTGCGTGTCACAGAAGAACACATCCTCCAAATTCACTCATGCGAGAATGTTCTTTCTGAGCTTACCTCAACCGCAGGCACTATGTCGATACCGACAGTCAGAAACTCGTCAAACTTCAGGAAAGGGTTAAAACAGCTGCCCACATCCAGGAGGCGGATTCTCCCCGTCTGGACACTCAACCTGAGAGAGAGAGAGAGAGAGAGAGAGAGAATGATTGACAGAGAGAATGAGAATGAGTGTGTGCGTGCGCACGCATGTGTGCACACACACCCACACACGCACACACATACACGCACGCACGCACACATACCCACACACACACATACACACACGCACACGCACACCCAATCCACACACACATACACGCACGCACACGCAGACACACACACGCACACACTTTCTGATGGCTGGAATACCAATAAAACAGAGTAATAAACGGCTTCAGTAATAAAATGCAAAGAGCACCCAAAAGCACATATTTTATGAAGAGCAGTAACGGGCGCTGGTAATGTGAATCACACACGCACACACGCACACACGCCACACACGCCACACACACACACACACACACACACACACACACACACACACACGGTGTCCTCAGATGCTTTCCTCCCGCGTTCGTTTGTCCTCAGACATCTGGGAGCTCTTTGATGTGCCGTCAGATGTTCTCCAGTCGAAGGACGCGGGTCAGCCGGACGGCCCGGCGCTAACCGGGGGGGCCCGCGGACCGCCAAACACGGGGGCCGACATGCTCCGCCGTCACCATGACAACCTGCGAGGGCGCCGTTTCCGACAGCGGCGGCCGAGCCCCGTGTGATTAAGCGTGACCCCAGCCAATTACGCGCAGAGGGACGGAGAGTGTCATTTACCGCCGGAGAGGAACAGAGTAAACACCAAACTCCGGAGGTTACAGAGGCAGAGCTGCGCCAGCGTAATGCAGGGAATCATCTGGGCCAACGGGACCACGCGCAGCGGGGGCAATAACAGGCCGCATCGATGGTAAAATGGCCACACTGCCACCGCTGAACCAGACGCAACTGTTAGGGTTTGCCACTGCGGTCAATAAGGCAGCCTCTCATATTGCATCAGTTTAGTGTTGAGCTCAGCGTCGAGAACCTCCACACTGAAGCGAAGGGAGGTGCAGGGGAGATGCAGGGGGAGGTGTGGGGGAGACACAGGCGCAGGGGAGGTGCGAGGGAGGCGCAGGGGAGGTGTGGGGGAGACACAGGCGCAGGGGAGGTGCAGGGGAGGTGTGGGGGAGACGCAGGGGAGGTGCGTGCCAGGCAGGAGGCCGCAGGTGATGCAGTGTGAGTGAAATGAGAGCAGACAGAATGGGGGCACTGGAGCACGCTCAGACCCCTGTGCCCGTTTGCCTCCTATTTACACACACACGGACACGGCCACCGCATTTCACACTCCACTGCATTAGACCCGTACGCTTCTGCAGAGGAACCAGCATATGTAAGGGTTTAGGCCCAGACTGCAAGCTCCAGTATGATGCCAGTTCCCGACATTCCCCCAGTTTTGGGAAGGGTATCGGGGCATTACCATAACCCCCCACTCTAACATACAGGCACACACTGACCTCAGATCATTCCCATTTCTAACTTTCTCTTCTCTTTTTCTTTTTTCATTTACATGCAGTTATTTCTCGGGGTTTTTCCCTACACTTCTTCATCGAAAATAACGCCTCACTCAATAAAACCGAAATGAAAAGCCTGATTCACGCATTCTCTTCTAAGATTTCTGACGCCCTAGTCCTTTCAGCTCAGCGCAGTTACGAGCTGCAGGTCGTCTGTGAGCGCAGATCTCTTCTCACCAGAAACATTCCGGGAGGAAACGTTCCAAGAGCCCGCTCCTGACTCATCCCTCGCTAAAAGGCTAGACAAAGTTTGCGATGGCAGAAGAGAATCAGACCGATGAGTCAGACCCACGTTAGCACGTTAGCATCTCTCCCAGGCTCCCCTTCTGCAGTTCCACAGAACCATGCTGCTGTAAATATGGAAATCAGAGGAACCCCCAGACAGAAAGGGTCACCCCGATATTTTTCAAGAAGCAAAACCAGAAAGCGAAAGCAAAAAATAAATAAATGTATGTAGTGTAAAACAGGGCTTACACAGACCTAATGGTTCATTAGGGCCAGGCCTGGAGCTGATACTAAGACCAAAGCACAGTCATAATTAATAATGTCTGCAGTAACAAGGCACAGGTCTAAACCCTTAGACACTCCAAATTACATTACTGCCTGATCGATCAGGTGCGGCGCCCGTCTGGAGCTGTACCGACCCGTCCTAATCTACCCCCACAGGAGAGGACCACACCCCGACCGCCTCGCCGACAACCGTGATGAGAAACAAAAAAACTATGCTTCATTTCCATCTCTCAGTCTCAGACCTCACACAAACACATCTGCCGCAGACCGAGTGAGAGAGAAACAGGGTGAGCTCAGCCTGGTGTGAAATGAGCTCAGCCCGGAGCGAGAGAGAGAGAGAGAGACACTGCGCACGCTCTATAAATCAGTGCGTAACGTTACTCAGGGGAGGACCCCCAGCTTCATAAAGGCTGCACATTTATCACAGCGGGAGCTGCAGAGTCCCAGTGCTGCAGCAGCGTAAGGGGAAGAGGAACGCTTCCGCTGCCCTGCGGCCTGATGGGGCCCACTGAGGCTCCACCCCAAACGGCTTCTTTCGCTGCCATGAGGAATTCCTCTGGATTCCCAAAGAGGAGATGTGAGGGATTCCCTGGCCTGGTTCTTGCCATGCTTCTGGCATGTGTGCTGTGCTCGCAAGCCAGGCCAGAAGCAGGAAGTAGGTGGAGCATCAGCACCATATAATGGTTAGTAGTTTAAGAGGCTGCAGGTTCAAATCCCAAGTGAGGCATTGCCGTTGCACCCCTGAGTTGCGTAATCTGAATTAAACTGAAATCTGCTTAATTTACATATTGTAAAAAAAATTGAAAATAAAAGATCTACAATGAGTATCTATGGTATAAAGGGTTGACAGGTTTCATGTGTGTGTCTCTTTAAAGGAGGCGGTGTAACTGTCTTTGGATAAGTAGATGAGTGAAGCAGCAGTAGTGATCCCGGGGTGGATTTGGGCAGCTGACCTTGTCTGAGGCCCAGAGCGGGACGTCCCAGACAGACCCAAACGGAGGGGACATGAGGGTGTATGAGGACAGACAGGGCTGCAGGCTGCTCTGGGCAGACCCTGGCCTGAGGCCGGGGGGGGGGGTACAGTCACACCCCCCCTGTCACATTCGGACCCGTCACGGACGTCCGCAGGGAACCTTCGGGCTGACAGACACGACGCCGATGACAGTACTCAGCGCTACGGCAACAGAGGACCTCGCCCCAAAACCCGCCAACCACAAAACAACAAAAAAACTAAACAGGATGGCACAAAAAGAAAGGCCTTGCTTAACTGACTGGGGTCCAGAGACAAACAGCCTTGCTGGGTGTGAAAATGAAATTCCATTTAATGAATAAACAAGAAAGCAGCAGCACCCCTCAGATGATATGAGGGGGAGGGGTACAGATGGGCGTTTGGGGAAAAAACTGGGTGAGAGACCTCCGCAGACTCAGATAATTAATCTGGAATGAACATTCGCACCTCACACACTGCCAGTCCCACGGTGACACAGAACGCACACAGATATGGGAAGATCGGCATTTCTGTGCCGATAAGAGCCTAATAATAAATTATGCGCAATAACGTGAGTCAACAAGTTATAATCAGCTGGCTGATGAAGATTCTATTTAACCAACAAGAACTTTGCTTTTTCCCCTTTGAAATGCTCCACTCAGCCTAAAATGCATTCCTACAAATACTTCTGTGCACCTGAGCTCTCTTACCTGCAGTCTCTTGCTCTCCTTTTCCTCACTCGCTCTCTCTCTCTCTCTCTCAGGTGCGGGATAACACGGCTATGCTAGCAGTGACGCGTCCTGCGTTGGCAGCGCCAGGTGGTTTGGTGCCCAGAGCCCCAGTGTGGTCACAGGTTCCATCACCACCGTCGCGCCCCAGTGCCAACCAGCCAAATTCCTACATTCAAACTGAACGTGAACGGAACACCATCGCTGTGTTAAAAGTTGAGTACGTCGCTCTGGATAAGAGCGTCTGATAAATGCCTGTAATGCAATGTAACGAACCGTCTGGAGCTTGGTTTTGGCCGTCTGTGAAAGAGCAGGAAGTGAAGCGAAGGCCGTACCTGTGAGGTCCGTTGGTCTGCGGAGGGGGGGCGCACGGGGGGGCCGCAGACGACAGGGACGTGGAGAGCCTGGCCCGCTTCTCATCCTTCTCCAACACCCTTTTCATCCCTCCGTTCAGGAAGTACTCCTGACAAACACTGCAGACACAAAACACACACACGTCACACACACACACACACACACACACGTCACACACACACACACACACACACACACACACACACACACACACACACACACACACACACACACACACACACACACACGTCACACACACACACACACACACGTCACACACACACACACACACACACACACACACGTCACACACACACACACACACACACACACACACACGTCACGGCTCGTACCGACCGTGGAAGTCGTCGGACTGGGCAGGGGAAATCGCCTGTGAAATTTCAACCTCAGAATTATCACCATCTGAAAAAGACCGTCACTAAAGGATTAGGTGCGTTTCCACGGCGAGGGTTTTGACGGCTGGATCAGCGTGGGCCGTATCAGAGCTGTGCTTTTTTCTGCTCGTATTAAAACCGTGTTTCAAACCGCAGCGGGGGCAGATACTGCCGAGCCACAAACACGTTCGCGTTCGCGCTCATGAGCTGTGTGAGGCAGAGCCGGAACCAGAACGCGCTTCTCAGGGTGCAAAAAATCACCTGAGCGCTTCAAGGGACGTTTACGGCGTAGGCAACTTACCAGACCGTAATTTCACTGACGCACGCTAATTTCACAGCCTAGATTGAATCATTCCCCCATCCATTATTCCAGGGTTCGTACGGTACAGGTACATAATGGAGGCTCAGACACTACAGATAAAGGGAAGGCTTTCACCACTCCGTGGCTCATCCTTACGCAGCTGAGCAGGATCACAGCAGTGAGGTGCGTGGGATTAAGATAGGCCAGCGTGGGCGAAGGGGTTACCTCTGATGTGTGAAATACAGTGCGTTTCTTTTTTTACCATGTCTAATTAAATTCATGGGTCATGCGTCTAATCCTCCAGCTCCTTATTACAGTCCCGTAAAACGCTGTGACAGACGCATGCTCTTCAGGTGAATTTACAAGTGTACGAAATCCTGGGAGGGGAATCTCTTTCCTCCTCCTTGATGTGCATCTTTCTATAAGACATTTCTGCGTGCAAAATGGCGAGCTGGCTGCACGCCAGTTGATCTTCTCGGTGACGAAGACGATGAAGAGTTTCTGGATGAGGCATCGTGCTCGAGGGCATCGAGGCTCCACAGAAGCAGGGCTATGACTCAAAGCCATCTGCTGCTAGGTTACGGGCCGCTTGGTGAATATCGCTGCATAATGATTCGCTCTGACCAAACCAGGACAAGGAGCCAACCTGCTTCTCCGCCGTTCGGCTAACAAACACTACACTTTCCAGACCTATTTGCACGCAGCCTTCATTAAATGCATTATTCCAGGGTCGTCGCTAACATTAAAGAGAAATGCAGTTCTTGTAGTTCGATTTTATTTTTGTTGTACAAGAGGGAGACGAACACAGACGCGTTTGACCTGTGACCCAGTTTTTAAAAGTGACGCTGACACTGTTGCTTAAGCTGTGCGGAGTGCAGAAAAAGGAAGGGGAAAGCAGAGCTTCAGAAAGCTCCATATGTGAGGAAGAAAGTTGCAGCAGCCCGGTGACATCACCGGAGAGCCGTGCCGATTGGTCGGATCCCTCGTCTCAGACAAGGAGGCGGGGACCGCAGCTGCATCTTTGCTCAGTCATGGCCGTCCACCAAACTTCTGCCTCCATAAATCTGTCTGGTTTCCATGCACCTCAGCGGCCACTCCCCGACTGCCAAATGTTCTTAAGGCTCTCCTCTGCCTCTGGGCCGTGTGTGTGTGTGTGTGTGTGTGTGTGTGTGTGTGTGTGTGTGTGTCAGAGGAGGAAAGCAAGGCGGCACTTTCAACGATGTGTGTGCTGCACGCAGACACTCACGCACCCTGCTAAGCCCAGTCTGAACCTGCAGTGTGAATAATCTTGACTGACACTACAGTGAGAATAGTGTAAGATCCTACTGAATGCCATCTGATCATACAGAGAATAAAAGCACGATCCCGATAACCGGCTCAGGATGATCACAGCCGTAGCGCCCGAGCTCCGTTTCCACGGCAGCAGCGCGGCGCTCACCTGCGGCACCACTCGATGCGGCCCTCCCCCTCGCAGGTCTTGGCCCAGTGGTTGTCGGCCAGGTTCTTCATGGCCAGGGCGTACTCGCTGAGCGTCTCCTCGTCCTCGCAGTGCTCCCGCCAGATCTTCTCAAAATCCCCCACTGCAGGCAGAGTTAAGAGAGCACAGTTACAACACAGGACCGCCAGATATTCTCAAAATCCCCCACTGCAGGCAGAGTTAAGAGAGCACAGTTACAACACAGGACCGCCAGATATTCTCAAAATCCCCCACTGCGGGCACAATTAAGAGAGCACAGTTACAACACAGGACCGCCAGATATTCTCAAAATACCCCACTGCGGGCAGAGTTCAGGGAGCACAGTTACAGCAGGACTATCAGCGCAGGGCTGGAGAAGGAGAGCGCTGGGTCAGCGAGAGTTTAAACACAGGCACAGGGGAGCACAGGCACACTGCGCAGTCTGAGACATCCCTGCGCGAAGCACACAGCACCGCTCACCAGCATCGAGAGCACAGCAGTGAGTGCCACACCCCCTTTCACACACAAACATTACAGCATGGGATAAGGGCAGCAGTAATAACACAGAAAAAATATGAAAACACGGCAAGTCTTGGTCTTGCACTAACTTGAATTTCCCCGAGGATATTTGAATGATTACACATACGAAGCATATTTTAAAAGACGAAAACGAATTAAGCAGTATTAAGTATTAAGGTGTGAATAACTAGCGCCATCCTCACACCTACCTGAGGAGAAGACCTGCCCAGGACTGGCACGGACAGCCATTAATGCGGGAGCGTGTCTCTGTATGACCAATGCTTTCTCTCCGGAACCTTCTCTGTCTCCAGACCCCGCCGCTAAGGCTAAGCATGGCTTATGTTTGCCCACCCCGCCCACCTCATTTCCTTTTTTTTTTTTAAACTGTGTTTACAACTGCTTTCCTTCCCAGAGCTGGATCCTAAAAATGCTGTTCGTCTGAGGACTACACACACCCCTCTGAGTGAACACGCAAAGAAACAGAAATCCAACCAGCAAAAAGAGATTTCAAAAAAAAAAAAAAGAAAAGAAAAGTATTTTTGGTTTCCAGGAATAAAAACAACAACAACAGGAAGAGGGAAACGCAGGATTGGTCTAGCAGCATGAATACTGCAGCCTCATGCCAAGTAGACGAGATCATGCTTAACTTATTATCCACTCATGAGGTCTACTCAAAAGAGCCACTGTGCAGAGCCCTGTTTTCATACCCAGGCTAAGTTCTCTGGCTGCAATTAAATTCACCCGCCAGAGGAATTAAACTCAGTCAAAATAAGATTTTACTGGGGGGAAAACATGTTTTTTAAAAAAATTTATTAAATGTTTGCACGTTTAGTTCTATTTTCCTTCAACCCTGGTCCTGGAGATGAAAAGTTCAAAACCCCACAGATGATTTAGAGGATGTTGCAGCCAAGGGGCAGGCTTTCAAATTTAATCAGGCATTACAGAGTTAGTAAATAAAGAAATTAAATACCAAATATGTGCATGCTATAGTAATTATGTTATGCACTGTATACATGATCTACTTATTCTGTGTGTGTGTGTGTGTGTCCATTTGGGTGTGTTTGTGCTATCAAGCCTGGTCTTGAAAATGAGTTTCTACCTCAACTACATGAACTGGCAGGCTATTCCACACATTGACTAGTCTCTGCGTGAAAATGTTTTTCCTAATGCCTTTACGGAATTTACCTTTTACACGCGCGTAAAGTGGAAAATGCCTTTTCTGTACAAAAAACACATAATTTGAAAAACAAACCTCAGCTGTACTGAACAAGCTCCTTCCACTTGGTGGAACTCCAAGTGTTTTGCGAAGTACACTATGATTTTTCTTTTTACCACACGTACGTCACGACTACCTGCAACAGTGTGCATGACTTTTCCCACTATGAGAACAGTGATTACTGCAATTATGAACCCAGAGTGCGTGACCTTCCTCTCTATAACCCACAGCCAGTTATGCATCCCTGTCGGAATGCAGTACGCAGGTCAGATCAAAGCACAGAGTACACAGTGCAGCAGGTGTATAAGCAAGTATGCAAGTATGCTTCGACAGGAAGTGCTGTGACTGACTGACATATTTATCTGGCAAATAATATAAACAAATCACCAAAAATGTGTATTCCCTCTGACTCCAATATAATTAATAAACAGTTTTCAGAATTAAAATAGAATCCTTGGATCTACGTGTGATATTTCTACATTTATAGAAAGTTATTTAAAGAAAGACAAAAAAGATGCAAACATTTACATTCTGCTCACTAAGAGGAAAAGTGTTGCTAAATTAGTTACAGTAATGACATGATTGCCCAACTTGGGACTTTACGGAGATGATTTTCTGGTAAATAGCGACTATGACGAAATCTGTAACTGACTGCTCTTTTACACAGCAGTGGAAGCAACTCAAGTGGGACCTCATTAAAGTGATACACTTGCATTCTGACCAGAAAACCCAAAGATTTCTTTTTTTTTTTTTTGTTGCCCTTGTGCCAGTCTGAGGCTGATAAGTCAGGCACACGGTGTTCTGCACAGCTAATCCCAACGGCACGGAACCAATGAACTGTCCCTCACACCAACACAATAAAGACCTTTTCAGCTTCCGAGCGAACGCCTGAAGAACTGTGTGGAGAGGTTCTCCAATCAGAGTGGGCGGTACGTCAGTAGATAATGCAATCTGGTGTCAGGACAAGATCTGCCCACCATCGCTAGAATACAGTAAACATACAACTTAAATCCTCCCAAGCATACTTCACTATTTGAGCTGGCACTTAAGTTTATAGCACACGAGCCTCTCCCTTCAGCAGGCACCCTCTATAATACACATGCAGACTTTCTATAAAAGAAGATTTTAACCCTGCATTGTGGCCCTTGGGTTTAAGACCACACTGTTTTTATACCAACCCAGGAGCCTGGTTCTGACAGTCCTACAGACAATGTTATCTTTGCTAGGGTTAATCTAACCTTTGTGCAAGCCTTTGGTTTTACTTCACTGGGGTTTTATGTTACCTTACTTTACCCTTTCGGTACATAACTTAAAGTCGGCCAGCTTGTTGTCACTGACGTTGGCTACAGCTAATGCACCACATTCCTCCTGCAGGATTCATGAGCTTCTTTTTCTTCTTCAAATTCCATTAAAAAAATATGTACAGCTATATTTATGCATTGGACACACATATGTACTGATATGTGGGTGTGACGCCGTGGTATGCGTTATCTTAGTTTATGCTGACCCAAATTTGTTATTGTCATAAAAGACCATTATGCTTCCATTCTGACGCAGCTCCTGCTCTCGTGTGAGTGTTCTGGTTGGCTATCTATCCAGGTCAACTAACGGCTAACTGTCTATTACAGTAGAGAGGAACATGTCTCAACATGACACAAAGGCAAAGACAGTCAAAAACATTCAGCTAGTTGCAACAGGAAGCAACTATTTACATACGATCCGTGGACATTTAAGTCTTCAACGAACAGACATCTGTTGTAAACAACAACTGACATCTTACGATTCACTATGGCTTGCTAAATTATATCGATAATGTGGCACAACATGCAGAACTGCCAGTTAACACCAAAGAAATGTCGGCTAGTATTGTCGTTCAGCTAAGTAAGCTGCACTCTCTTGCTATTTGAGAGGCCTAGCTAACTGAACAGGCTATTTTTGCACAACAGAATCCAGTTCCTTCTACCCCACAGAAAGCGCCTACCTTCTCGGTATTTCCGTCGCAGTTTTCGGTGGACACTCTTAACGACTGTGGAGAGCTTCTCCTGGTCGTTCTTGTTGTTGCGTACCGCTCCTGGAAACGTGGCAGCGTGAATCTGCACATAATCGGTCTCTTTCTCGCTGGGACTAGCGCTATTCATGGGATCCATAGCACCGCACCGGTCCCCTCGGCCACCGGCACGCAGGCAGACAGTAACGCGTACGCTGACTGGGCCTTTCCGACACACGTGATACGGAGCTGGCACCAAGATAACCAATCACAGGACTAGAAGCATGAATACGTCATGATAGTGGAAGGGGCGTGAAAATGACGCCCAGGAAGAGAACGGGAATCTGTATTATATATATATATATATATATGGGCCTAGCATGATTGTAATAATCTGCATAAACAATAAGCCACAAATACATGGAAATGTCCATGTCACTCACCGTATTAAAAAAATTGATCCAGTCCTCAAAAAAATGAATTAAATATTAATTTCAGGAACTAGCTACTTGATTCACTCAATACTACGTCTATCAAACTAATTAAGAGGGTCTTTCCTGACATAATGATCCTGACTTCCCCTACCTTACGTCCAGAAGAGAATTCACCTGTATCCAGGCAGAAGTCAAAGTGATGCCAAGGGCATATTAATGCCAGGTTCCATTGCCCACGTTCTCAATATCACCTGGGACCACAGTATCTATTTAATCAAAGAAGTTTACACAAGAACAAAATGCTTCAGACCATCATGACACATTCGAATTCTACAAAGTTATAGCTAGTCATAGTGTATCCTCGCTTTTACACTCCAGGTTTTGTCAATTTGTGTTGATGTTTTATGGGACCGATGGGGCATCACATTTAGTCAGCTAATTTGATCTTGTGAACAGTTTGCATATTGCACATTGCTGCACAGCTGATGACTGGCTTTTGTTTTTCCATCTGGAATTCAGAGTAATTTTTATTCTACATTCCACAGCATGAATTTCTCATTGTGCGTGTGTTTACTTTTCACATAACGCAAGCAGTCATTGGTTTAATTGTGAATTTACATTTCTGGTGCCACAAGCACGGATTTCTGATCAAGGGTGATTCTCGTTGCACATCAAAATAGACGAGTTTCTGTTTACAGCTTGGTGCAGTATCAAGTGATGTAACTCTCTGAATTTTAGATGCATGGCCAATGTTTAACTCACAGCATAAGTGTGACTAATGGCGGCTTTCTTTGAATAAATATATGGTGTCCCATAGTCAAATGACACCTGACATCTGAAAATACGGCACGCTCCTGTGTCTACAGGCAGCTTTGGTTTATTGCGCCCTATACACACAGGAGTATGCCATATTTTTTTACATGCAGGTAAATTTCAACAGGCTTATTTGTGACTGCAAATAAAGACAGTGGCAACTCAATCTAATGTTATGACTTGATGATTGCATTAATGGCCTCCAGGCAACGGGCTCCCTGATGCACTTACCTCTGTGTACTGTACTGTACTTCCACGCAGTTCCACTTTCCAACGCTGAAGTGGCGCAAGCTATAGTGTTTCCTTAATGCCGCTGTTTGTTGATGTATGCCACGTGCCATACCCCTCTCAGTCACCAGAACTGAACCCAATTGAATATTTAATGGATATTCTGGAACAATGCCTGAAGACAGTGTTTCCCACTTACAGCCGATTGACTTTCTCATGGAACATTGGTGTCATATTCCCCTTGCAGCGTTCCCAGTGCTGGAAGACACCATGGCACAGTACAAAGGGCGCCCAGCACCCTATTAAGTTCCTTTCCATGGGTATTTCCAATATATATTTCAGCAAACCATTAGATGTGCACTATAAGATGTCTAGAGGACACAAAACATTTCTTAACGGTACCCTGTTGTTCGACAGTATTAACCGGGAATGTTGTAAAGTCAAGTAACTCCATTATTCGTGACAATCAATCTGATTTTATGTGGCAGTCCAACCCCAGCCCGAGGCCGTCTGCCAGCATTTCAACACTTCGTATCACAAGCTTCTGTTTCACCGGCAGCTAAAGAAAAAGCAATCCTATAAAGTTCTCATCGCAGGGCTTTTTAAAAGGCGTGTTGAGTTCGGAAGCAAAGAGTCTCCTTCCAGAAGTAATTCCAGTATGTTAAACCCACCGGTTTCCTTTGTAGCAGACTAGCTTTTGATTTCTTTTTTTTTTTTTGTCATGTGTGGTGTAACATTTCAGATAAGTCAGCCTCTGTTATCTGTTTGAACAGTGCTGTTGTGATGGCTTTCAACAGCTGAGAGAAGAGTCCTGCTCTGCGTTAACTCCATTGGTGTGGCAGCTATTTCTCAGGGTCATTTGTCACTGGAGCAGACGGCCCTCGCACCGTGAGGCGTGTTTGCGCCAGTTTCTGTGTCCCTGGTGCTTGATGATGGAGGACACCATCCCAGGAATTAACAGCAAAGCACCGCTCTTAGCAGTTCTTGTAAAATCAGCATTAGTTACTGGAAACTGACTTAAAGATGGAGAAATATTAATGGCGAGTCTGAAAATAGACATTGCCTTTTTAGCCATTTGGCAAGCCAGATGAAAGATCCACTTCAATTTGCATGTGACCTACATATTCACTTTCTTTAATGCTGACTAGATATTTTCAAACCTTCATTTCACACTTATGATTCCCACTGAGGGACTGTATTCTCTTTTAACATAATAATCTCCTCAGATCCACATACTACTCAGTAGCCTACATTTTCCATGCCCGTTGAAGCCGGCAGTGTGGATCATTTCTATTTACAGTGGGCATACATGTTAAACCCATCGATTTCTCTTCCTGATAATAGTCCACGTTTGATGTATGTGCTGTAGATTACTTTCATCTGACATGAATTTGATCATTTAATATTTAAAGATTAAAACTAAGCTTTACCCCCATCCCTCTGAATAGGCACACAGACACACACACTCACACACAGACGTACACACATGTACACACACACTCACATACACACACACACACAGACATAAACACATGTACGCACACACACACCACACACACATGCACACACACACACACACACACAGGCACACACACACACACACACACACACAACCCTTCCTCCCCGACCTTGCTCCTCTTAGGTGCTAATGAGCTGGATTAAAGACCTGCCAGGCTGACACATGCAGCCACACTGCTCCCTCCACAGGCTGAGCTGCAGGAGCCGAGCCAGGGGAGGCCCAGAGACCCCGCCCCCGCCCCCGCAGCCACACTGCTCCCTCCACAGGCTGAGCTGCAGGAGCAGAGCCAGGGGAGGCCCAGAGACCCAGCAGCCCCCCCGCCCCGCCCCGCCCCGCCCCCGCAGCCACACTGCTCCCTCCACAGGCTGAGCTGCAGGAGCAGAGCCAGGGGAGGCCCAGAGACCCAGCAGCCCCCGCGCCCCGCCCCCGCAGCCACACTGCTCCCTCCACAGGCTGAGCTGCAGGAGCAGAGCCAGGGGAGGCCCAGAGACCCAGCAGCCCCCTGCCCCCCCTGCCCCGCCCTGCCCCGCCCCCCCCGCCCCCCCGCCCCCAGGGCCCTGTGGCAGCCCTCTGTGAGCCACATGGCTCTGAACACACATTCCTCATCAAAGACACTGCGCTTGTGGCCAATTAGAAAAACAGCACCTCCCACCGCGGTGGTGGTGATGCTGGGTCTTGTGCCCTCTCATCTCCGCGTGTCCGAATTCCCTGCAGCATGCTGCGGTATGCAGCCTCCAGTATAAATTATTGCCGATCTCTCTCAAAATTATACATTCAAAGACGGATGCAGCCTTAACCATCGCGCTTCGGAGGGTCGACTGCAATTCATATCTAAATATTTAAAGTGAGAGTACATTTAAGTGGACCTTAAAATGCCGGGTCGTCCCTCGGAGGAGTACTTCTGGATCCCTTTGCTGAGAAAGTTGAATTCTCCAAGGCTGCAGAAAAATACTCTGACACTTCCTTAATGAAATCCTCAAAGGACTGATATCATCTTATTCATATCTCCCGATTACTATCCACTCTGACATTTTCGCATATCTTAGTCGGCACCCGATTTTGGTAGATAAGTACTTTTCAGCTGGAAGCTCATTTTTGAATTGGGATCAAAGATGCATTTGAAATAGGCACATCTAATACCTGCAATCAGTTAAAAAAAAACCCTAAACAGTTGAAAGATCTCTTTATTTGAGATGTGCTACATCGTCGCTTTTAGAACCCCATTGCATTACATTTTGAAAATACAACTTTTTCATTCAATCATAAAATTCTGAATAGTGGGACCCACGTTGGCAAAATAAAAACAAAACACCAGCTGTAATCAGCCATTATCTGCTCTGAAGTCCAATCACATGAGATGGATCAAAGCCTATTTCTGGGCATCGCTGCCAGACCATTTTGGAAGGAGCTGAAATGATCTGTTTCAGCTCTTATTATTGCCGGTGTATTGATTGTGGACTGTGCCATAACACTGCTACACGCTTCTCCCTAGTGCAGTGCGCCATGTCTGAACTGAAAGATCAATAGCAGGTCACCACACATGTAATGTTTCGTCTAAGAGGCGGTTATTAGGATGGGCTGTTTCTACACAGACCGCTCCATCGCACAGGCACCAGCTGGCCACAGCAGCCGTGCGGTATGTTGGACAGCGCAAGGGTTTGCTCTACAGGCGGCTAACTGCAGGAAGCTGGGTGCTCTTCAGGAAAGCCTGAGAGGATGTGGAGAGGATCTGTTCCTGTCTAAAAAAAATGTGTAGTGTTAAAGCCTGGCTGTTCTACTTGAGGTGTCCTGGCACAAAAGCCGGGTACTGTCTGCTACCCAGAGGTACCCTATTCTGCTTTGTTTGGGGAAATTTCATATTATTCCACAAGGTCTACCAAACATGTTGATAAGGTTTAATAAGGGAAAAATATTGCAATACATTAAAAATATATAAACCCAGTGACTTTCTTACCCTTTGAGCGGAACAGGCCTGTTTGAATGGGCACTGCATGATTTAGCTCTAGCAGACAGAAAGCTATGGCAGGTTGCTAAATGTTGCCAGTGAAAGTAAATCAGTCAAACAGTGCTCTGTCTCCAGGCTGTGGTATGTCTCAATCATGCCTGGGAAGATTTTTTTCCCCCGGTCAGACAGGTTGAATAAACGTATCTGCATTGAAAACAGAAATTCTCCTGGGCGAGGTTGTCATTACACAGTTGAATGGCCCTGAGGGGATCTCTTAATCAAAAAGATGACACAGCGCTTCCTCTGCTATGGTAGGTTACATGATAAAAGACGGGACTGTGAGTAAGTATCCTTTACCGCTCGCTAAATGAGCCGCATAGCACATCATCACTGGCTTCGTCTGAACGCGCGAACGCCGCTGACGTTAAAAAGACAGGCGCGAGCGGCGAAGAAGGAGACGCTCACAATTCGCCCGCTAGTTTGGAATGAGTAGCCTGACCAGGGGAGACAAGGCAAAAAAAATAAAAATAAATAAAAAAGGTGGAGACGGGAAGAGGAGAAGACAGTTACAGCAACAAAAAAACCCATGCAAATGCAGGCTGGGATTACAGGGCCGATCAAACTCCATTTGCATTTATGGCCACGTTTAATGCCCCCCTACCCCCCCATACCCCCCCACGCCCCACCCGGAGCAGACAGAGAATGTAAACAGGCTGCAATAGCAATGAGCAGTGCTCCCCATAACAATGGAACTCCCACTTTAAATATAAAATCTACTTCAGAAGCGCACACACACACACACACACACACACACACACACACTGGCGAGCAGTCGTGGAGAGACGGTAATCAGATCTGCCGGCGCTGTCGGTGGAGTCGATGCGGCGGTTCGTGTGAAACTCGCGAGGCGAGGCCCGGGTGACAGTCTGCGGTTTTTCGCGCGCGCTGTGTGGGACGCGTGTCCTGAAAGGACCCGGGCCTCAGCCGCTCTCAGAGGTGCCACTCATTCCCCAATCCGACAGCCTGGCCTCCTTCACTTACAGCTGGCAGCCCCCCTTCCCTCTCCCCCCTCCCCCCTCCCCTCTCACTGTGTTCAACCCCCTCCACACACGACAGCAGACCATCCTTGTGAGGCCCGGCATAATATTTTAATGTAAATATTACATGCATATGTGTGTGTATATATATATATATATATATATATATATTCTTTATGAAATTTTCCAGTGAAGGACAGTAAGCCCCAGATAGCACTTCCAGGTTTGATACTTTGTCCATCCCTGTTATATGGAGGACTTGTCTCAGACGACGCTGGTGGAACACCTCCAGCCACCGGATGCCGGTGAATGAGTGACTGAAGCCGCTCTTTGCTGTGTGTGAACGGGGGCACAGTCACCGGCAAACGAGGGGGTTGCGGGTTCATTGTCGGTAGACTTTTTTTTTTTTCCCCCACAGAGCCCTGAGTTGTTAATGATGACTTCATCAGCACTAAACTTGATATAGATGCCATCAAGATAAAAAAAAAAAAAGGGGCCTTCCCAATACAGCGTTAACGACAGCATTAATGACACTGTTCTATACAATCCCGGTACCAGAAACTGCTGTCCTTGCAGGAAAACACTTCTTTTTTTCTTTACATTTACAAGTCAAGTCAGCTACTGAAAATGGCTCAGTGTTTACAAACTAGCTTTCACGTCTTTACCACAGAGTTGGTTTAGAAAGCCCTTGAGCGGTGATATAACCAGCTGATCTTACAGCTCTGAAAAAGAACCGCTCACACATCGGCGTCACTTCGGGCCGAATTGTCAATGAAAGAATTTGTCATTCATCAATTTAAAAACTGCAGGTCGTCTCTGTTTCAATTTATTTCACTGCCACGTTCTTTACAGGCCTGTAAAATAAGAGAAAGTCCCCCGGCTGATAACTGCTAAGAATAAAGGGTGAGAGAGGCAGTGGTGGAATAAGTGCAGGAGGACACGCATCACAGAATCAGAGACAAAATGTGAATCGGCAGGGGGGTGGAATTCTTACAGACAGGGGTGCGGAACCAGGCAACACATTCATGTCTCAGCTTTAAGCAATGACATCATTTCTAACAGTGTACCCATTAAGAGCCAGTGACACTGTCTGCATCCAGTTTGTTTTCGGGAAATATCAACAAAAAAAAAAAAAACAGATTTGCAAAACGTGGAATTTTTATTTCCCAACTTTTTAAGCAACAGATTACACAGGTACATTTTTTTTTTTTGGCAAATGCAATCCTAAACTTAAAATGTACCTACTTTACATCCGGACCTTCAAAACGAATCACTCACATACCCACACTCCATCTACCGCTAAAATACAAAAGAAAAACAAACAAACATATATATCATAAGTAATAAATACTGCAAAATGGCCACAAGAAAGTAAGCAATTCAAAACAATCAGCTGAGATGAACAGAGAGAGCATAAAGTTGACAGTGTGCCTTTGATACAGTGTTTATATATCTGTCCAAATTGTGCAAGGTTTCATACTAAGGCTCTGGCAAGTAAATTGCCCAGCAAATGAACACACACTGATTCACTGGGGCCGGAGCTCATTGGTGGTATGTAGCAAACTGCTTCTTTAATTGCTTTTTAAAATTTTTTTTAAAAGGAATTAGGCCACTGTTGCCGTGTGTAGGAGGCAGTTATGAGGGACCGTAGAGAGAATTCATACACAGCGAACTGAAACGGAAAAGGCCTTCTCAGTGGCAGAAGCCTTCCGGGAGGATGAAGGAACAGAAAAGGGATATTTTAACCGTCGAAAAACAAAGTGGTGTGGAGTGGATCCCGCTCGACAGCAGCCACGGAACACGTGAGCCGCGTTCTGGGGACAGAAACGAGGGGAGGGCCATGATACTGTTCATCTGGGCTTTAACCTTTAACCTTTAACCTTTAACCTTCTCAAAGGTGCTGCGTTTCAAAACACCTGTCATTTCTTTTCTATAAAAAAAACAGCAGAGAAAAGTAACAGTGACACCCGAAGGGAAATATGGTTACTAATAAAACTACAATAAATAAGATGTAATTACATCATAGGAGACAATATTATCCCCTTATCTGCCCAACCCACCCTGAACCCCACCCTCTGAAATGAAAAACAACACTTACACTGAAATCACTTTTTTATCCTCTTGTGAAGGTGCATTCCACCCGGGACACTTACTCCATTACGGCAAAGCACACACATCTTTTCTCAATGAAAGAATTCAGTGTTTCATACGAAAATAACCAAAGATGTCCTTTTGCAACACGACCGTCAAGAAGAAAAAAAACAAAAAACACTTTCATATCTTCTCTTTAGTGCAACTTTTTAATGTAAAACAAATCCCACCACTCCTCAGAGGTCATTGTTTTTGCTTGCCCCCCCCCCCCTTAAATCCACAGATTATAGAAAAATCTTCAGATATCCGATACATGGGGCTGAGTCTTTGTGTTTTGATCCATTGAGCTCTCTGTAGCTTCCAAAAGTGTTTCCAGAGCAACGGTTTACTAGAACATAAACACTTCTGTTCCAGCAGATTATTCCACAGGCGTCCCCTCCCCCCTCGCATGTTGCTTTTAATCGTGTTCTGAAGTTAACAGCCGACAGTCTCGATTTCCGCCAGGTCCTTGAAGAAGGCGGAACACCGTTACGGCGTTATGAGCGACCGCGCGACCAGCCGCGGAAAAGCCAGACCTTCATATAACGCAGTAGGGTTCCCTAGGCAACCGGGACTTCCTGCAGTAAAGCAAGGTGGCGCTGAAGCAGCGCCTCAGCTCCCGGTTGGAGAAGATGCAGATGAAGGGGTTGACCCCGGCCTGGGCGAAGCTCATCCAGACGGCTGCAGTCAGGTACCCGGCGGGCACCACGGGGCCCCTGGCGAACACCCTCCAGTAGCAGGCCACCAGGTAGGGCCCCCACAGCGCCAGGAAGAAGAAGGTGACGGCGTAGAACATCCTGCTTATCCTCTTTTCCGTTTTGAACTCGTCCAGCACCAGCAGGCGCCGCCGCCCCGCCGCGTTGGTGTTCTGCCGGATCCCCAGCAGGGTGGGCGGGGTGGGGCCCCTGCCGAAACCCGCCAGCCAGTTGGCGGCCGCCTGGCCGCTGGCCCCGGGCCCGTGGAAGGTCCAGTTCTGGCTGACGGCCGGCACGAACTGCACCGGCTTCATCTTCCGCCGGTCGTGGACGAAGAAGATGAGCTTGAGGTAGACGAGCTGCGTGGCGAGGAGGATGAGGGCCAGCAGCAGCATGAAGCCCAGCGAGTCGTTGGCCCTGAAGGAGCGGTGCTGGAACGTGCACTGGTCCTCCTCCCGGATGAAGGAGTACGTCCCCACGTCCAGCACCGGCGGGAACGCCATGGCCACGGACAGCGTCCACACCATGCAGATGACGGCCAGGCAGGTCCAGAAGGTGAGCCGCTTGGTGTAGAAGCGGTGGTGCGCGATGGCCAGGTAGCGCGTGACGCTGACGCAGAAGAGCATGAAGGCGGTGTGGAAGCAGGAGAGCACGCCCAGGAAGGCGATCACCTTGCAGGTGAGCGCGCCGTACGTCCAGGCCGAGCCGTTCTTGACGGAGGTGAAGACGAAGGGGAAGCAGACGGCCGAGCGGAGGACGTCCGAGGCGCACAGGTCCAGCAGGAAGTAGTACGGCGTGCGGTGCAGGCTGCGGTCCTTCACCAGCAGGATGGAGATGAGCAGGTTGCCCACCACGCCCACGCCGATGATGAATCCCAGGGAGGTCAGCTTGAGGAAGGTGGCCAGTGGGGAGACGGTCTGCAGGAAGCTGTGCTCGGCCGCATGGCTGTAGTTCGCCATAGATGGAGGAGGAGGAATCATGAGACTCGCTTCAGTCCAGTCTCATGATCCACAGGCACTGGGGAAGAGACACATCCATTTGAGGTGCTTTTCTTTTTAAATCAAATCACATAATGTATATATACAGTTGAGGCCAAAAGTGTACACGCACCTTGGCTAAAGACATTCAAACTCAATTTTTTCACAACTCCACACATTTCATGGTACCATACATTTCCTGTGTTAAGTCAATTAAGGTATCTGCTTTATTTCCATAAGAGGGAATTTCAAAATAATAGCTAAGAGACAGACTTATTTCAGCTTTTATGTTCTATATCAGATTTTCAGTGGGTCAAAAGTTTACATACACTTTGTTAGTATTTGGTGGTATTGCTTCTTGATTGTTTAACTTTAATCAAATGCCTGGGGTAGCCTTCCACAAGCTTCTCACAGTACTTTGCCGGAATTTTTGCCCATTCCTCCAGACAGACCTGGTGTAACTCAGTCAGGTTTGTGGGCCTCCTTGCTCAGACATGCTTTGTCAGTTCAGTCCACACATTTTCTATGGGATTCAGGTCAGGGCTTTGTGATGGCCACTCCAATACTTTCACTTTGTTGTCTTTAAGCCATTTTGTTACAACTTTGGAGGTATGCTTAGGATCATTGTCCTGCTGGAAGATCCAGTTGCGACCAAGTTTTAACTTTCTAGCTGATGTCTTGAGGTGTTGCTTCAATATTTCTAGATAATCCGCCTTCCTCATGATTTTCTGAAGCGCACCTGTCCCTTTTCCGGCAAAACACCCCCACAACATGATGCTGCCACCCCTATCCTTCACAGTTGGGATTAAAAGCCTCACCCTTTTTCCTCCATACATAGCGGTGATCATTATGGCAAAACAGTTCAATTTTTGTTTCATCTGACAAGAGAACACTCCTCCAAAAAGCTAGGTCTTCGTCCTTGTCCACCTGCAAACTTCATTCTGGCTTTTTTATGCCAGTTTTGGAGTAGGGGCTTCTTCCTTGCGTGACAGCCTTTCAGGCCATGGCGATGCAGGATTCTCTTAATGGTGGATGTAGATACTTTGGTACCTGACGCCTCCAGCTCCTTCACCAGTTGCTTTATTGTTGTCTTGGGGTTCAGTTGAAAAAGTTTGTTTGTTTGAACCAAAGTTTGTTCAGCCCTGGGAGTTAATTTGTGCCTCCTGAACGATACAGTGTCTGTGTGGTCCCAAGATTTTTTATTTGCATACAATTGTTTGTGCAGATGCTCGTGGGACCTTCAGTTGTTTGGAAATTGCTCCAAAAGAGGAACCAGACGTGTGGAGGACCGCTATTTTTTTTCTGAGGTCTTTGCTGAGTTGCTTAGATTTTCCCATTGTATCAAGGGCAAAAAGGCAGTGACTCTAAAGGTAGGCCCTTAAATACAGCCACATGTGCTAATTAACTCCTGATTATCACAATTGGCCAACCAGAAGCTGGTAAAAATTAATTACATCAATTTCTGGAATTTTCCAGAGACAGTCAACTTGGTGTATGTAAACTTTTGAACCACTGGAATTCTGATATAATGAATTAAAGCTGAAATAAATCTGTCTCCAATCGATTGTTTCAAAATGACCTCTGATGTGAACAAAGTAGATGCCACAACTGAGTTGTGAAAAACTGAGTTTGAATATTTTTAGCCCAGGTGTATGTAAACTTTTGGCCTCAACTGTATATGTATATGATCCTGGGGGTTTGAAAGTATCTCTCGTTCTCTTCTAAGGCATCCTTTGTTCCTTTTTTCTCATCGCACCTGAAAAAATAACCCATCCACCTGATCAGGACTTCTTCTCACACACCAAACTGTTTTTCATTACATTGTTGAGGCTATGAAGATGTATGAAGAGCTTCTGTATTAAAATACAGTCTGATACAGCTTTTTTTCTTTTTTTAAATCACATTTTCCCCCGTTTTCTCTGATATCATATATTGCATTAAAACGGTATGCAGTCAAGGCATGGCAGCGGCCCTAGCATTGCCACGTTCATCTGTCCGTTCGACCGGATAAAACATCGATATTAATCCCGATTAGCCAATAATAATTAACAGCCTTTGTATCCGTTTCTTTCAATGTGTAGGTACGCTACACAACCGCAACTCACAAAAAAGACCGATTTTCCAAATCATCGTTTAAAGGTGATTCATTTTCCATGAGTGTTGTCATGTAGCTCAGATAAGAACAAAGGATTAAAATGTGGCTAAGTCGGGTTACATCCAATAACGGGTGAAACATTAATACAAACGCAGCAAGGAAGCTGTTGATCACACCCAAACAAAAAAAAACCTGCAAAATTAATATATCTTACCCGGAGCACCGTCTTTTTAGCTCGTTGTCTTCTATACTGAAAATGAATGGAGGACGCATAAAGAATAAGAATATGCCTTTATTCCAGTGCAAACGTTAACTGGAACGCCGCAACTTAATAAGGCTTCATTAGGATAACGTGGCGATCAAGCAGGTTTATTATCAAGCCTATCGATTTCCCGGTAAGGCTAATGTCCAAACGAATCAAAACATCACCCATGAAACCGACATAAGATATTAAACATCGGTGTTATATGTGTATTTGTTTCCTGACCAAGCTATCTTTTATTCTCAGTCTCTCGGGCTTGACATAGCCTATAACCACATTCGAACTAGCAAATGAAAAAAATGACATCGGATAAATATATGAGACATGCGTTGTTTACATGACAAATACGTCGCTACATACGGATTTTCATTTATTAACTGACCCTGTGCAGTATAGAAAATAAAAATACTCGGTTTTCTGCACGTTTTGTAATTAAATTAGAGCGCACTGGGGTTTTCAACAACGTGACACACCGCAGACTGGTGGTCTTTTCCATTCTCTTGTGTCACACAATATAGGCTACCCATTTCCTCCGCCGCGTTTCTGTCAGTAAAATGTTGGATTGGACATGCACTGTGGCGAAACAGCACGTCAAGCAGAACAATTTGTAAGAACGAGCCATGTATTGACTGCAATAGCGCCATTCTGTCCCAAATGAATGCAAACGACCGCTAAAACACGAATTAATATCATACCTGTTGATTTCCCAGTTTGTTTCCCCGGAGACTAATTATATAGCAGAAGTCACTTTGCTGTTTTAAAAGACTGGTATCGTTGCCCGTTCTTCGTTTTCCCACCGTGAATATACAGTAAGCGGCACCGAGAGCGCATGCGCACTGAACCTATTTGCGATCCAAGCCGCGTCTCGTCTCTGGATGCGGTAGCGCTGTCTTTCCCGGCAACATCTGCTCACTGAGAGCGGTATCAGTAGCCCCAAAATCCCTCCATCAGTCTTAAAGTCGCGCATGTTCTACACACTCACTCATTTCAAGCGAAGCGCATCGAATTTACACAGCCAGTAGGCATCGTACATTATCACGCTGTTGAGAATAATATGGATGTCTGGATGGAATCGCGTTTGACAACCTCCCAAGCGATATGGCGCAAAAACAAGAAAATGAGATTACTGTTTATTATTTCTTTATTTTTTCTACGACTGGGATCAGTCATTGATGCATGCACTTTGGACATATTGAGAGTAGATTGCATCTTGTTTTTAAATTTTTTATATATATATAATGGACAGTAAAGGGTTACCCTGCCCGTTTAAATAACACAGGTTCATCTCAGGATAGTCTAGCCTCAATATGCATTATTGACGCATACAGAATACCATTACGAATCCACAGTCAGTAGCATCAATGCATGGCAAATTCTTTTAATCATAGGAGCAGTCATCCAAGGCTGCGCTATGACAGGGTTACTGGAAGATTGCGTTGAACTCAAGAAAAATAACATAATTTGCCTCTCTCTCTCTCTCTCTCCCTCTCTCTCTCTCTCCCTCTCTCTCTCCCTCTCTCTCTCTCTCTCTCCCTCTCTCTCTCTCTCTCTCTCTCCCTCTCTCCCTCTCTCTCTCTCTCACACACACACACACACCATTAGCATCATTCTAAGTGTCTCCCTCAAAATATTTATCCAATTCTACCCAACCTATTGAGTTCGCATTTTAATCTAATAATTAGAAAAAGAAAAATTTCTCTTTGCGTGATGTAAAATATCCAGGCAGAAAGTATAGTAGCCAGAAGACTTATAGTAGCCTTTCAAAAAATTTCAGTTCAATGCTGATAATTCAATGTCAAAAATAAAATGTTATATTTACGAATTAATTGGGTCCAAGAGCAGCCAGTTCTCCTTCTTCTCATAGTTTTCTCTACGTTTGGACCCCCAACTTATTCATTATTAATAATTATTAACGCATTATTAATTATTATTCGCATTGGAGAAAGGCAGCACTGTGATTAAAGACGTGGGTTCGCAGTGCCTGGGCATGAACCCAGGTCCCTCACTGGGAAACGCTTAAGTACATTTAAGCTTTCCTATTGCCATAATGATGTGGGCATTTAACGATGACCGACATGCTATCAGACTCAAGACCGCTATAATGTGGTCGTACAGTTGAGAAGTCCACTGGTAAATACACAGACCTGAGCTCAAGTCTGGCTAGTGTCCATTCAGTCTCCCTGTTTTTCATCTGGCCTCTCTGAAGCTGTAGCTTTAGCTGTGATGGATGGGATTGGGCTCACAGAGCTCTGGGGTGGCTCAAACTGTAAAATGTGCCGATAAATCTCCATCTAGCACCTGTGGGTCCGGTTCCCCCCGAGCAGCGTGTGCGGTTCCCCCCGAGCAGTGCATGCGGTTCCCCCCGAGTGGCATGTGCGGTTCCCCTTGAGTGGCATGTGAGGTTCTCCCCTGAGTGGCACGTGTGGTTCCCCTCAAGTGGGGAGAGAGGGTCCACTGCTGATGGACAAACAGTTCTAGTCACTGCTGGGTTCGCCCACAGCGTTGAGGCAAAGCTGCCATAACAGAGGTGCTTGGGTTCAATTGCCCGTTGCACCAAAACTTTTTTGCACTTTACGTCTCAGCCTTGATTTAATTATTCTGCACATGACACGATGGACAGAGTGTAATGCCTGAAAGCTTGAGTGTGCTGGTACCACCCAGCCAGCGACTGTGGGTTCAGTCCTTACTCAAGGGGCACGCGTTGCTTCTCAATGTTTTTTGTCAATCGTGCCATCCTGGATGAACCTTCTCTCCCCTACCCCATTGAAAAAACCCTGAAAGGCCGGCACAATGCAAGCCACTGTGAGTGGGGATTTCGACCCACAGGATAAACCAGAATGCTGTGAAACTGCAGGTTCAAATCTCCAGCAACATTCAACCATGACAGTGTGAATGAATGGCAGGCAATTACTCCGGATAAAGCCATGTAGCGGTTTAATGCTAAGGGTATTTTGGGTTTGTTGTTGGAACAGTTTATCATCCAGGAGCACTTGAACATACATATCATTTTTATCTTCCTGAATATCAATCTTTTTATCAGTGTAAAATCATCATCCATTCTTCCACAGTCTCCAAACACCCCTCAAACTGCCAACACAATCCTGAGAAGAGCTTCTGTCCAAATTTGACAGGATTGTCAAAAGAATGCTAAAGACAGATTTTATTTAAAAAACTTAAACCCAGACAGACTGATGTAAAATTATGATTAAAAAAAGAAAAAAAGATTTTGATTGCTAGTCAAAGCACGCAGAATATTTGAGGTTTCTGCTTGTATTCAAAAATACAGAATGGAATAAAAACTAATTCCAGGCTACTATGCACACCGAATCAAGAATTCAAGATGAATTACCCATCGGGAGGAAAGAAATTAATTCACAAAACAGCAGCCTTTCCACCAAGTGTTGGGAAAAATTACATATCATTTTTTCCATTCTATTTGAGCACTATGACGTTAAGTTTGCTATGAGTAACCCCATTTTTAAAGCAACAGCAAGGCGTTTAAGTCACATTAATTTTGTGCAATACAAAAACGAAACCAGAAATGAACAAGAAGGAAGCAACGCATTAGAGGCGTTAAGAGAACATAAGTGCTGAGTTAGTTATCGTGTCAGGGCACACCGACACAACACTTTAACGGCGCTGCATCGCAAAGCCGTATTCGTGTTCCGCCGAAGTTCGCTTAGTCTTTACTTTAACACAATGAAAGTCGTCTCCAATCTGATTCTCAGGTCTCTTCTCTCCATTTCTCCGACGGATCCGCTATGCTCGGTGATCTTCCTGTTTCTTCTTCTTCCTGGTCATGAGACATACAGTGCGTGGTCCCCTTTTTTTGTATGCAAGGTTTTTTTTCATTCCCGGCAGTGTAACATCGTTTAGATTGGGTGCATCTGCATGGGTACATGCACTCAAAGGATTACTTTTGAGCGGTTGCTTGTCCCCCAGAGACGATATCCAAGGTGGCCGGAGCAGAAGAAGGCACGCGCCATACAGCGAGCTGCCAGCCACACCGCTGAGGTTCGCAACTTAGAGCTGTCCGTTGGTCCTTCGCGCATACCACCCTAGACAGGCGCAGAACCCCACTACTGAGATCGTCATCCCGAGCAGCAGTGCGACCGCATCTCCGCCGTCAAACGCCTCAACAGGTGGTAGCAGTGACAAAAAGACAGTACACAATATCGCAAAAATGCCGGAGAACTCAGTGCAGGAAGCCATGTTGTATTGTCCTCGGAACAGGTCAGATGATTTCAGTGACGGCACGCGTCAGATGATGCAGACGCACAACCTGCAAGGACTGGGAGCAAATAATATTGTTTCTTTGATGTTGTTACGATGGTTACTGTGCTCACACACACGCACACATATATATGCATGTGTATGTGTACACACACACACACACACACACACACACATATATATATATATATATATATATATATATATATATATAAAGGCTTCATGATAGATTATATCAGAACCTTCTCAGCTGTAATGCTGTTTCCACGGTGACCCACGGTTCAACCCAGCTCAGACTGTCCTGACTGTCCTCATCAATCCATCGAAACTTTTACCCTAATCAGAACAGGACGGCAAGCCGCTGGTTGTCATGGCAGCATATCAGTTCTTCAAACAGGGCTCCATAAATAGTCGCTGTCTGTCGCTGACAACCAGTAAATTTTCATTTGTGCGGGTTAATTTACCATTCAGCTTCAGTTTTGTGTATGAGAGCACACGCAGAGAACCGACCGAGTAGTGAGCGGGACGGAACAGCCCGGAAAGGAGCCACTGCGGACCCGCCTAATTCCAAAGGGTTCACCTCAGGACACGTTTTTTTTTGTTGCTAAGAATTAAATACAAGTCCACGGGGGGCCTGTGTCTCCAATCTCAGCCTTCAGTTCCCATTCATTAAAAATCCACCTGCTGTCTTCTCCCCGCAAAACGCACCTGTCTGACTGCCTTGTCATTCATGCAGGAAATGCAGCTACATTTGATCGATCAGTCACATTTGACTGATACTGGAGGACTGGATTTGCATTTGGTAAATGGTAAATGGACTGCATTTATATACAATTGATGCCTCTCATTTGCCAGAGCAGTTAGGGGTTAGGGGTTAGGTGTCTTGCTCAAGGACACTTCGACACGC
Organism: Anguilla anguilla; assembly: GCF_013347855.1. NCBI lineage: Eukaryota > Metazoa > Chordata > Actinopteri > Anguilliformes > Anguillidae > Anguilla > Anguilla anguilla. Next base: position 15,816,988 of record NC_049219.1, read on the forward strand.
CCAGGGCGGGGTTTGAACCGGCAACCCTCCGACTGCCAGACAATCGGTCTTACCTCCTGAGCTATGTCGCCCCATTTGTTTCCAAAAGCCTGTCAGGGTTCCTGCATGGGTATATACGGGAAACTGATCATCGCTGTGGGGATGTACTGTAACAGGCTCTGTGAGGAGTGACGCATGTGACCTTCTTCTTCTCCTCCTTTCCGTCGCGTCAGAGAAAGAGCCTTCCTTTTCGCTGCCGTGAAAATTTAGATGTCAGTTTTAGTTTTTCCCTCAGTACTCTCTAGAGGTACCCCAGAGTTTTTGTGATGGTGATGGAGCCCGCTTCTGTGGGAGCTGCTCCCTACCGAACCCTTCTGTCCCAGCTCTGGCGCTAGCGCTTGTGTCAGGGGCTCTTCTACAGACGTAGCCTACAGTTAAACATCCCGGCCCCTTCCGCTCAGTCACCGTTTGACGATGCACTAAATAACCCGTTACCTGACACGCGCATTGGCCCCGGTGCTGCCGGCCCGCGGACCTCAATTACTTTACCTGAGCGCGATGCATTAATCATCGCCGAGTCTCTCTTTACCTGAGTAAACTCCCCCGTCAGCTTCCCGAGCGCCCGTTCCACCGTAATCAATCAGGCTCAGGGGACCTCTCCGGTTACCGCAACTCAAAAGGCCAGCAGTGAAACCATCCCCAGAACACCGATCCAACGCCGGCTATTGCGCTCTCAGAACCCATCAGGAAACACGGCCGCATTGCCACATTTCATTCACAGACATGAATGCGACCGGCGAGGAAATGTTTGCCCTTTGAGCCGCGGTACTTTTGAGCTGCAATTCTTTGGATGAAAGGTGCTAGACAACAAAGCTGTCATACAACTATAACATAAAAGTTATTTTACTAATCTGCAGAACTAAGATCCAGTAAAATAAATAACTCAGATAAATCCGATTAGCCTTTCCATTTTCTGCACAGTGTGTATATATGACCGCATTTAGCCTGAGTTTGAAATCCCAGCAGGCATGCAGAGCCCTGTGTGCAGTATCAGATTCAGTCCCTGAGAACACCTCTCTGAAAATGCCTCCCCACATACAGCCATCTCCCACAGGTAGAGGTGATGATAATACAGATGATTATTGCCTTTCTCTGTTCTCCTTCTTGTGTTGTTTTCCTCTTGGTAAGCGCACGGAACATGGATGGTCTCTACCTGATGGGCTGGTCTGTCCATCAACAACACCAAGGGCCAGGTGGTCAGCAGCAGGTGCCAAGGGCCAGGTGGTGTCCATTTTGTAGCTGAGAGCCGAATGTCGCCATCACTCAGCGTCCTCCCCCCCCCCCGCCACCGCCCCCGCCCCCCCCTCCCATGATGGTGCACCAGGCATTCCGTGCCAACTCATTTAGTGCCGTCTCCATCTTCTCCTGCAGCGTGTGCCCATTAATACCTGCCCGAATAATGCCATTTAAGGCCCCTAGGTACATTCAGTGTGTAATCTAAAGGAGGGGCATTAATGTGCATCTTCATCAGGCAGCTGCTAAGTTGGCCCGCTTTGAAAAGGAGGGATTTTTCTTTTTTTTTCCAAACTGTGAGCCCTAAAAGGTAATTAGGTAGCCTCCCCCCCCCCCCCCCGGGGACCTGCTGAAAAGCACTGATATATTCGGAGGACGGTACGTCCCCTGCTGTGCACCAGCATTAGATGGATACACTTACAGCGGCAAAAAAAAGAAACTCCTGCTGTCCAACAGCACATGAAACGACGTACGCAGAACGTCTTCAAGGACAACATCATCCCCATCATCCCCCCGGGCAGCAGGGGGCGGGAGAGAGCCTTGAGGTGACACCCCTGAAACCCCCCCCCTCCCCCCCCTCCCCAGAGAACGGTCCCACCAGACGTTTCCAGGCGAAAACCGGTTTGTGGCAGATCGGCGAAGCGTGCTGGAACGTCCCGGTTTCCCCTCCCAGGCATCAAAAGGAGCTCCTGAAGAGGCGTAATCCTGCCCCCCCTCCCCCCCCCCCCCCCACCCCGCCCGCCCACCTGCGCGCCGAGGCTTACAGCTCTCTCAGGAAGCGAAGTCGCGCGAGGACACGGACTGGAAAAAAAAATTCTTTTTTTTAACGCTCTCCAAAAACCCGCGTTTTCACCCCTGTGGCTCTGCTTGGGGTGCATAATTGGCATGCGTTGGGAATTTCAGAAGGGAAAGGCTTTTGACTTATTTGTCAGTGCCTTGCCTAATCCATAAAAACATGGTTTGCCCGAGAGGCCCCGCATAGATTTTCTCTGTCCTGGCATTGATTTGACTTAACCCGGCGTAGTGTACAATCTGTAAAGCCGTTTGTAAATTTATAGGGTCATTTTTTCATATTAACAGCTTGCTATGACAGAAAGACAGCAAACAAGGACAGAGAATGAAAACGGGTGAACGTCTTGATGCTGCTATTCGGATAAAACGTCCCACGGCACAAAGCCCACTGGAATGGTAAATTACACCTGGCAAGCGGCTGGTTTGGTCACTTCCAGCCCAACAGCACCAGGCAGAGGTTCACTCGTGACCACGAGGTGGGACGATTTTGGGAAAAAAGCGGTTATTTCTCCAGTTGTTTTCTCTGGCCCTGCTGGGAAGCAGTCAGCGCCTGTGCTTTGCGTCGTTTGTTTCCATTCTGGGGCTGTTTATCTACTGGGGCGTTTCACCTTCAAAGGCAATCTGCATGAGAAGAACACGGTGGACTTAACCTTGAAACGGTGAGTCGCCGGGAGAATCCCTTGATTGTGATTGGTGCTCTGGGCCTTGACTGCTTTTCATAAAATACGGTTGAGAAAATAAATTTGAGCCGAAAAAAGGCAGAAAGTTTGTCGCAGCATGCAGGCCTGCAGCGGATTGACTTTGGGTTGCCATTTCTTGAAGTGCTCAGAATGTGTCTTCCATTTCTGAAACATAAACCTTTTTTATTTTGTTTATTAGTTTCTGAGCTCAGGGCTGTGCTGCATTGTGTGTTGTTCTCAGTTTCAGACTCGCCTATTAACATTTAATCTTTAAATCAATTAATTGCGGCTCATACTCACATAAAACTTTAATGCAGAATATTTACAAGAAAAGTGTTGTTCTGGCAACACACTGATCTTCTCTTTGAAACCCAAAGCCTGGAGTGAAGCCTTTGACTTACCGAACCAGCACCCCATCTCCAAATATCATTTTACTGTCTGATCAGCACCCATCTCCAAATATCACTTTACTGTCTGATCAGCACCCATCTCCAAATATCATTTTCCTGTCTGATCAAACACAAGGCCGTTAATCTCCAGACAGCTGCTGAGATCACATGACTGAGCAGCCAGCTCTACACGCCCCTGTGGCGCTGTCCCGGTGTGTGGCTTTAAATATTGGCCCCGGACTACAGAACAGATGCGCCGAGGGTACTGGGGAGGACACAATGCCCAGGATCGCCATTTTATCTGATCATCTCTTAAAAAAAAAATTAAAAAAAAAAAATTAAAAATTTTTTTTTAAAAAGTACAACATTTTAATAAAGTTTCACCAAAACAGAATGGCAGATTCTTGAAACCGTGCTGTTCCGTTTTCAAACAGGACTGTGGTAATATTCTTTAATTGGAACGCAGGCAGGTTGAATAGCTGTAGTTATTATTCAAACAGGACTGTGGTAATATTCTTTAACTGGAACGCAGGCAGGGTGAATAGCTGTAGTTATTAATAACCTGCGTTTAGGCTATTAAAGATAGCGCCGTGAGTTGGTTTGCATTCATATGATTACCAGGCCACTTAACCACTCTCCTGCTCTCAGGCCTGGGGAAGGTACAGGCCTCCCCATTTGCTGCGATTGTATTGACCGTAACGCGTGAATCCGTCTTGTTTTCCGAACCGCCATCCCACATAATTCCAGGTGTGAACGGCTGAGTCAAAAGCACAAAAGCGGGGGGGGGGGGGGGGGGGGGGGGGGGGGGGGGGGGGGGGGGGGGGGGGGGGGGGGGGGGGGGGGGTGAGGCCGAACCGTCTCAGGCGGGGCGCCGCTCGGATAAGAGCGTGAAACGGCGGGAAAAGTACGGCTTTGCGCGCGGTGCGCGAGAAGCCTGTGGGTGGCGGAGCTTCTGGCGGGCCGACGCGTTGCCATGGTGACTGCCGTCTGCATGGTGGAATCATCGGTGCGAGCGTCGCTTGCTTACCGGCTCCTGACTCAGAGATATGCACTGAAATACGGGGAAATACTGCAGCCGGCGCCACTTTCCACCTTTTAATAGCCGAGTTTGAAATGTGTATAATGTGTTTGTGTATGATGTAGTACTTACATTACACACACACACACACACACTCACACACACACACACACACACTCACACACATATCTATATCTCTTCATCAAAGCACTGACGTGAAGCTGAATATAAAATGTGGCCGCTGTGCCCATTCATAAGGTTATATTCACAGTTGAATAAAACACCCCCAGTGTTGGAAAAATCCAGGTTTTTTGTATAGCTGCATGACGCCCCCCCATGTGCAGCAAACATCACACCCCTGCGAGACTCACAGCAGCTTCTCCTGCTCGCAAGGCAGAGGTGACATCACCATCCATGCACTGTTTTTATTTCAAAGCTGAAACCTGCGGCAATTCAGTATTTTATTTACGAGGGAAAGGCTTCAAGCATTCACAGAAATGCAGTTTCTCTGACCGCAACGTCCCGGTTCCTTCCAAAGGCAAAAGACGCAAGAGGGCTGGAAGATCACAGGAGATTTTTTTTTATCCCCCCCAACCCCCCCCCCCCAACATAGTGGTTGGAAGAAAATGTGCTTCTGTGTGTGCTTGATAATGTTCCGCAAATCAAGAATCCTGCTTCCCTGTCGACAGAGAAATTATCCAAATTCGACTGTCATCGTTCTGCCACTTCAGTGTTAGAGGGTTTGTGGGGACTGCAGTGTTAGATGGTTTGTGGGGACTTCAGTGTTAGAGGGTTTGTGGGGACTGCGGTGTTGGATGGTTTGTGGGGACTTCAGTGTTAGAGGGTTTGTGGGGACTGCGGTGTTAGATGGTTTTTGGGGACTTCAGTGTTAGATAGTTTGCGGGGATTTTGGTGTTAGAGGGTTTGCAGGGACTGTAGTGTTAGGTTGTTTGCGGGGACTTCAGTGTTAGGTGGTTTGCGGGGACGCTGACTCAGTCGGGGAAGTGGGCCAGCTCGTCCTTGCCGATGTTTCCGCCGCTCAGGATGAGCACCACGGTCTTCCCGGCGATGTCGGGGATCCTGTCGTTGGCGACGGCGGCGAAGGCCGCGGCTCCGGAGGGTTCCACCAGGAAGCCGGAGCGGTACAGCGTGGACACGGCGGATTCGATCTCCTCGTCGCTGACCAGCACGATCTCCTCTACGTACCGCCGGCACAGGGCGTACGGCAGGCGACCTGGGACACACACACCAGCACACACCTTCACCATGCAACACACACACCTTCAATGTGTAACACACAGACCTTCAGCATGTAACACACATTCCTTTACGCGCTATCAATAATGCTGCCAGCAACAAACTTGAGAGTAAGCAAAGTGAGAAAAAACAAAACAAAATTGCACTTATCCGAAGGGTAGGTACCATACAGGAGCCAGAAACAATCCCATCATGCTTCATAACCGTTCCCGCCACTGGAATCAGAGACCTTTAATGGAGGCTACCTGCAGAGGGCGGGGCCAGCGCGGCGGTTACCTGCGGAGGGCGGGGCCAGCGCGGCGGTTACCTGCGGAGGGCGGGGCCAGTGCGGCGGTTACCTGCGGAGGGCGGGGCCAGCGCGGCGGTTACCTGCGGAGGGCGGGGCCAGTCCGGCGGCGATGCTCTTGGCGTCCATCTCGACGGGCCGCCCCTCGGCGAAGCTCCTGAACATGGTGCAAGCTGGGAAAGCCACAGCAGTGAGCTTCACAGTGAAACCACACAACCCAGGAACAAGTACGTTAGCGTTAGCAACCGGCTGCGCTGCTGCTATCTGACGTCTGACAGATGTCGGGAGAGGGAATGGGAATGGGAGTGGGAGTGGGAGTGGGAGTGGGAGGGCTTCCGTGCCATGTACGTACTGTACGATAGCTCTCTGTGCAGCAGACAACTCGTGTGTGGCTAAATTTTTTTAATGTTTTCTACCCCCCCAATATTTTGATGATCATGGCAGTACAGTGGAATGAACCTGCACTGCCTTAGTCACGCAGTACTCAGACATGGGTGTACGGTATGTCTTCATTGCACTGTAAATACACTCTTGCACTCTGTGCAGTGTATTTAGCATGTTAGAAATGCTGAACAAATAAAATGTGTTATTATTATTATTACTATTGTGTATTACTACTGGGTATTACAGTGTGTGAGAGGATATCTCAGTCTATCAGACCTGGCTGAGCATTTGGATCAAAACCTCTGCAATCTGATTGGCCGGTAATCAGGGCACAGTGCAGTACCCACCCCCCGTGGGCTCCACCCCGTAGACCCGCGCGTTCTCGCAGCCGGAGAGTTTGACGGCAGCAGCGACCCCCGCCAGTAGACCCCCTCCCCCGCAGCAGACCACCACCACGTCCGGGTTCGGCACCGCCTCCAAGATCTCAAGGCCAACGCTACCGGCACAGCGAAGGGACAAAGTGATTTGGAAGGACAGAAAGGGAAAACATTCACCATTCCTAAACGTAGAATTCTTGGAAGTCCTGGAAAACAAAACTAACAAATGCATATGCTTTATAAAAATAAAATAAAAAGTAGATAAAAAGGGCAAATTTGGAAAAATAAAAAATCATTTTCACCATCTACATTTGAACCCATTGGTTCTTTCCCCATTTCAACTTGCGCTATGCAGCTGTAACTGTCACGGGCATCATGAACATGTCTTATAAATTGCCCAGATTGACAGGGCATGCTCATCAGAGCCTCTCCTGCATGTTCTTTTGACACACTGCTGGCGTGGCAGATTTTTTGCCCCGGCCTGGAGTCTGAACATGGGCATTCTCCATGAAAGCAGGCCAGGCCTGAGGTTGCCATGGAGACATTTATGTAGATGAAGAGTGTGTCTTTCCCGGGTCCGTACCTCGCGTGGCCAGCGATCAGGTCGACGTCATCGTGGGGGTGCAGGAACGTCATGTTCTCCTGCCGAACACACCGGTTCACCACCTCCACCAGGCGGGACGTTGGCACGCGCTCAACCTCGACCCCAAAACTCTGCCAAAAGACATCCGTGCAGCAAGCCACTGGAGATTTGTGTGTGTACACATTCACGCACGTGCACACGCACACACCAATGTTTTAAATCATGATAAACTGTTGGCATATTACGAGATTGCACTCGTCAGAATCAGACACAAGTACGCTACCTGTATCAGCACGGACCTCGATGGAGGGGCCGTTTCTGGCATCACGACTTTGCCCTGAGTTCCATAGTGTTTCGTCGCATATGCAAATGACTTCCCATAGTTCCCTGCGGACATGGTGACAAAGCGGCCCCCTGCAGGTCTCCTTGCAAACTGATTGGCTACTCCTCTTATCTTAAAAGAGCCTGCCGATCAACAACAACAACAACAAAAAAACAAACAGGTGCAGAGTTTTAAGAAGCTACCTTACTCTATGACTTCCTTTTCCTTTTGAACAGGAAGCATTTGGGCACATGTAGCATTTGAATGGGCAGTTGCTGCTGGAGGTAATATCGATAGGACAGTAGGGGGCGCTTTTTTCACCGTGCACTGAATAATTAATTTAAATGACAAGTATACTGAACTGTCAATAAAATTACCATGTCATTTACCAAAGAGTACAGACTTCCCTGGTGTTCTGGACAGAGCGCCTATATAAAAAATGTAAATACAAACCAGTCCTTTGCAGGTTTTCCATTTTGATATGGATATCGCATGCGGTGTTCAGTGGCAATGTAGTTTGACTCCCGGGGATCATTGGCGTGTTTATTACTCCTAACGGACTCGCTCTCACTGTCGCCTGAGCCGCTTGCAGCATCTGCAGGGTAATTAGGTCCACAGCCGTGTCTTCCATTGCTGTGGGCGAACTGAACAGAACGCACACAAAATCAGTAAAAAAAACAAAAAAAACAATATATGCTCGATCAACGCAACTTCGAAATACTGCTGGTATAAATAATCTACTAAACAAATTAAATATGCACAAAACAAAGTAATCGAAACTAGCCACAGTACAGAAATCACAATTGGTCCGTGGAGTTCGCGAGTAAGGCACTACTTACCTTAGACTGATAGTTTTCCGTTAGCATAGAACAATACGAATTGCTAAAAAGCCAGATAACGTCAACATGTAATGTAATAGAAAAAGCAGATAGTAAAGACGTGTCACTGTCTATCAGGGCGAAAATGAAACTTATATCGGAACGAAAAGAACTGCACACGTTGTTTCTAGTACAACGTTTTGTGTCGATGGACTGTCAAACATGGTGCTCTCCAGAGAGAAAGGATAATTGGTAATTTTACTAAATTATTCGTAGATTAATTTGGTTCGGGCTTTCCACCCTTCACTACGGTGTTGTATGTAGTTTTTGTGAGCGGTGTTAAACGGTGTGGACAAGACTGTCACTGTTCTAATGTCCTACCAGTGGAAAGATTTAAGTGGCTATCTGAACTTTCCATATTATTATTATTATTATTATTATTATTCATCATCATCATCATCATCATCATCATCATTGTCATCATCATCTCAAGCTAGTTAAAATTGGAAGCGCCTTTTTAAGTGTAGAACTGCTTTTTTGTTGTTGTTGTCGTTGCAAGTTTTGTTTGAATCAGCCCGTTATGAGAAATAAAAATAAAAAATACTTGTAGTTGTTTAATTCATATAATTGTAGCCTATATATTTTAAAGTAAATAGCCTTCTATAATCTTCTCTTTAGTTAAATGGGAATATGTATGCACTCTCTTGAAAGTTGTGTCAGTTTAGCTGTTTGTGGAGCTGCTGCATCCGGCCATCTGACTGTTTAATGGAGTGTGTATTTCTTGCTTTGACCATCATTCTCTGGCTACTTCTTGCTTCTGTCAGCCAGAGTTGATACAGTAGGGCTGCTGGGAAGCGGTCAGCACACTGCTTACTGACCCCTGATCTCACACCGGCTAGACTGGCAGACAGATCCAGATGTATTAAGGACTGTATTACCCACTCGGTGCCATCGTGTTTGACTGACAGTTCTGCTTTAATGCAGAGTGAATGGGGAGATGAGGTATGTGCGACCAGTTTAGTGACTGCTAACAACACTTTGCAAAAAAAAAAAAAATTGCTTCCTTGGAAACTCACTTGCTGATTAACACTGTACTTCAGAAAACACCTTTTAATTGGGGAACTTGGCCAAGTTTACCCACGGGCCCTATGGTTACGGCACATCTGTGTCAGTCTCCTCTGCGGGCTGCTAATTAAAAGCTCGGCTGGGCGATGTTTTCATCTGGCACTTCCGTTCCGCCATAGTACAGTGGTGGCAAGGGGGGGGGGGGGGGGGGGGGGTGGGTCGTCCATCTCCTGGGACCGTCCCGTCCCGTCACCCTGCATCGGACACGCGGCTGCTCGCCGTCATTCGCTCTCCGGAATGCTTCCTGGCGGGACAGGGGCGAGCTCTGGGGCCTCAGGAAGCCAGAAGCCCAAATCTCTGCCCTTAATCTGAGAGAGAAAGAACCGCGGCGCGGTCAAGCAGTGATGACGGGGTTCCTGTGCGGCTCCTTCTGGGGCTGGGCCACCTTGCGCACGCAGATTTACCCCCATTTTTCAAAAATGGCGCGACCAGTTTGCAGCATAGACTAAAGCTGTGCTTTAAGGCTGGGGGCAGCCTTGTATTTTGAGTCCCTGTGCGAGACAGTGGATTGGTGGAGGGGTTCTGAGAGTGCTGTACCCAAATACCCAGCAGATGGACTGATCTGTACGGCATAGTGATGGGCTAATGCTGAGGATGCGGTGACTGGGACAGGCCGTACGCATGATGCAGTTATCTGGGTCAATCTGTGCAGGGTATGCAATGTGAGAAACTCGGAAAGGCTCGGGGTCATCACGGTCTTGGCTCATTCTCAATGAAACATGTCCTGTACTGCCACCCTGTGGCTGGGGGTTGGAGTTGCTTTTTGAATCATAGCAGAAGTTGAAGTAATTGTGTTTGCAGTTGAACAACTGAAACAGTAGAAGCTTATGGAAAGAAGCAAGAACTAAAAAATTCATAGACTTCTGTTTATATAAATGTTATGGATAACATATGGATATACAAAATACTTGTATTTTCTGTGTGTGTTTTGTGGATGTTTATTAAATGGCAAAGTGGAATGTTTCAAAAATGTGTTGTAAACTGTATTTTATATATAGTTAGGTATGTGTAGGTTGCAGGTATACTTGTATTAAAGTTTAAAGTATAAGATGTTTTGGAGCATTTAACTACACACACATTGGCACTGTTACTGTTTTTAATCCTCCAGGCTGCACCTCTAATCCCAGACTGTACTTCAAACAGGATACAGATTTGTGGAGATAATGATTGCATAGTTCTGTTTCAGTTTTATTTTGGTGAGTGGTTAATATGTGAGAGAGAAGAAAAGTTGTTTCATAGTAACCAGCGTAGTCATATACACACAAGTTGCTGGCCAAATCTTTTGCGTCATTCATTTCTAAAAATATCCCCCACATTGAGTGTGACTTATTTACCCTTGTTTTTAAGATTTTAATCCATGTACAAGCACTGCTTTCCTGAATACGGTAACCTATATATATGACTAGCCTATACAAAAAGATAATTCATTTAAATATAACATTTTTATTCCATATTTAAACCCAAATATAAATAAATATTTTGAATATGAAATTATGTTCACATAGTAGTTTATAACATTGTATTGGTCCAGTGTACTAAGAATAGCAAATTAAAATTATGCAAATTGTGACACAACTCTGTTTATAATGTCACATATTATATGACACTCACTCACACACACACACACACACACACATTTGCAAGTCTGGAAACCTGATTAACTTTGCACCTCGTACATGTATGTATACTAATTTATAAGTATCGAGAGGAGGCCCGTCACATCACACGTCCGATGAAGATGAGGTGCCACTGGCTGGTTAACGAACGGCGGTTTTATTGTATAGTGTGTAGCGGTATCCTGTCTCCCTCTCATGGCTGTTTGTGTGTGCAAGACATAGCTCTCTGTGCAGTCCACAGGAATGCCTAGCCAGCTTGGGCAGCTGCCAGGTAACTAGGCTTGTGATCAAGGAGCGGTGGGTTCAAATTCAGGTGACAAGCTGCCTCCCTGTCTCCACGGTGCATGTGATCCAGAGACTCTACTCGTATGACCCTCTTAGAGAAGCCTCCATCAGCCACCAAGCAAAGCATGCACGGCGTTAGCGGGGACTGGTCTTTAAAAAAAAAAAAAAAAGTATTTACTCATTAGCTTTTATTTGTACGGGGTAGGTTGACTGAGCATGCATGCTCTTTTACAGCAGCGCCCTGTTAACACCCCCTGATCTGTTTGCCCTGTTGCCACTGCAACCCTGACAAAGCAGTTAGAAAATGGTTGGATGGATGGATGGATGACTGCCTGAGGGGGACCATATATAATCTGAAAAGGATTGGGCTTTGAACAGAACCTTGGGGAACCCCACATGAAATCTGGGCTATTGACGACATGGATGTACCAGTGGACACCAAGAAGGATCTTCACAAGGGATAAGAAATGAATTAGTCAAGTGCTGACCCATTCAGACCCACCCATCCACACAGGTGGTTAATTAGTTGAATATGATCCACAGTTTGAAAGACAGCACTGAAAACTAAGAGAACCAATACTGACCAGTGGCCTGTGTCAGCATTTAACAGGAGATCATTTGTAACTTTTAACGCTGTTTCCGTGCCATGAAAAAAATCAAAAGCCAGGCTGTAGTTCTACTCAAGGTTTTTCTTGACTTTTGGCCAGCTCCCTGGGTGACAGACAACTGGTTCTTAGAAAGCACTAATCTCACCACCGTGTTCACAATGCCTAAATCGGGTCTGTCCGCTATTTCCACGAGCTGCGAGCGATATCTTTCCTGATCAATAAAATGTATTTTGTCGTCAGTTTGATTGCAATATATTACATTTCCATCAGGGTTTCGTAGTCAGGTGCTGTTCCTCTCGCCTTGTTAGTGGAGTCCTGTTGCTAAAAAGGCGGAATGCGGTGGTTAGCTGCGCACGCACTGCGTCAGCTGCCATGTCCGTACGCTGGGTGCTGAACTCGGAGCTGTGCAGCTGTTCCTCTGTGATCTCCTGCTGAGCGTGACGCAGAGCACAGACATCGTAACTTAATACGTCTGCTTAAAATACAGGCCCGCTCGGGCCCCGGCAACCCGCCCCGGCAACGGTCTCAGCTAAAGGTCAGTAGCACAGAGACGGATTAACACCCCCCCCCCTCCCAAGGGCACAAAGGGAATGGGGTTGAATCTGTGCTTTTCATTTTTCGTTTGACATGACTTCTTTTTTTTAATGAGAGTCCCATATTTGATGTAATCCATTACCCACAAATCTTAATTCTTTTTTTGGAGGGGGGAGAAATTTTCCATGTAAGATCATGAATGCTGAGTAGTCTTTTTTTTCAAAGACAGAACAGAGGACAAATGAAATGGGTCTAAAAAAAAGAAAGAGAAAAAGAAAAAGATTTCAGCAATGGATTTATTTAGTACTATTAACATGAAATTTATTTCTGAGGAAAAGCTAGTTCAAGGATTATAACTGAATCAATTCTATAAAGCACTGGTACAAACTATATTATTCTGATCATTTTGATACTCATGCAGATGTACAGTACAATAATAAGAAGAAAAAAACATCATTCAGTCATCCACTATCCATTCACTCAGTGGTCCTTAGAACATGACAGAGATGGCCTCTCCCATCAGAGTGATGCTGTGATGTTGTACTCTGTGGTTTCTATTGCAGTGAATTGATTTCCCTCTCGTGCAAGACGGAAATTAAACATTTCAACAACAACAGCAATTCTGGTACTTGATGGTGACAGCGCAGTTTAGTGACATCATCACCTCAGCTTCACGAGCTAAGCTGGCGGCTCTCAGCTCACAAATTTGCATAAGTGGGCAGCCTCATTTGCATACGGATGCCACACAATTAAAAAAGCCTGTCGGGGAAAAAAGAAAGAAAAAAGAAAGAATCATCGCGGTGACTGGTGCAGTGTCACTGGATTTTTTTTTTTTTAATTGTACATTTTTTTTATTCACAAGACAATTAAGTGGCTTTTCAGTGTGCAGATAAGGCTGTAGGATGACACAAATTTGGAGTGCAGTTTGAGGATCGCAGAGGTATGTAATCATTCCCGACATCTCTGTCCATGGCCAACCTGAACGTGTTGAAAGAGTAGAATCTTTAAAAAAAAAAAAGATGTGATTATGCTCGTCGGAAAACAACTGCATTACCTACCGACAGCCAACAAAAACAGTTTACATTGCCACTCACATAAGCAACTCCGTTCACAGAGATGCGATTGCACAAATGAAACAACAAAACTACTCAAGATGACGGGCCACAGAAGGCCTAGGCAAGCACCGCACTGCAAAAATACAGCAATCATGTAAAGATGCCCTTCAGATTCTGAACTGTGAACCTCTTTCAGCTTTCAGCACATAGCATGCCATGTGAAAAAATGGTATACATGGCATAATTGATATCAACTTGAATTATGCTTAAAGTATTTTTACGTATGAAATAGTATACTTCAGGCTTACTTTAACATACTATTTTTTCACATGGGTTATGTGATCATCAGAAATTCATCTCCACCTTTTCACTCGTGTTTTTTTTTCATAGAACAGAGATTCTTGCACAATGTTCATGCATGGACTTGTAAAAATTTTTCTTTTTTTTCTATTTGCTTACGTTGATTGTGCTGATCCTTCTGTTTTGGTCATTTCCCTGATTTATACAGGTTTAAATGTAAATAAGGTGCATAATCACGTTGATTGACAGACCAGTTGACTGAAGCCACACGGCCCACAATGTGAGTTCGGAGCTCGCATCGGTAAGGTGTTCACGTCTCAGATTCAGCCTCTTGGCTGTGGGCCAATCGGAACAGTCCGCAAAAACCGCCAAACCACACTGGCCCGGCTTCTACTTCCCTCTGTTGGCTTCCTGCAAGCGCTGCTTGTCCCCGTGGAAGCAGAGCCAGAACACGGAGAACAGGTAAAGCGCGAAGCAGGCCAGGAAGTCGTAGTGGTAAGCCGTGAAGAAGAAGAGCGCGCACAGAAGGACGTACAGGAAGGTCCTCCCCAGGTGGCTGGCCCAGAACGCGTCCGCCCAGGAGGACAGGTACGACCCGGCCGCGTTTTCCACCGCCTCGGCGGGAGGTGCCGCGGTGGCGGCGCCGCCATCTCCCGCCGTTTCCGCCGGGGGGAGGCCCGGCTCCTCTGCAGCGTCCCCGTCCTCGTTCGGGGACTCGCTGATGGGCGACAGCGCCGTGGGCCGCACCCTCGCCCTGCTCACCGACGGCCTCTTACCGCCAGCGCCGCCGCCGGGCATGGCCCCGCTGCTCCCGAGCGCCGCGCGGCCCAGCGGCGGCCCGATGGCAGATTTCACGCTCCGCATGTGCAGCTCCATCTCCTCGTCCGTCAGGGAGTCTGTGGAGACGTTGTCTTCCTCCGCCTCCCGATCGGGATCCTCCCCGTCTACGGATCGCTTCCCTTCTTCCTTAAATACCTCTCCCGCTTCTGTCACGTCCCCCTCTGTCTCTCCACCAGCCGCGGCTCTGTCCGTGTGGAGATGAACGTCTTCATCTCCGAGTGCTTCTGCTTTTAGGTCCTTACATGGATCAAGCCCCAGTCCCCTGAAGACCACCCCCACTTCTTCATCAAGATCTTCTCTTTCATTTTCTCCGCCATGGTGCTCATCTTTCCTTTCTATAAAAAACACTTCCCCTTGACCATAAAGATCATCTTTCTTTCCTGCTGATGACTCTGATTTCACCTCATACAGATCTTTACTTGCTGCGGCCCCTTCTCCTGCCTCATGGATACCGTCTCCATTTTCCATTGATAGTGCTTCTTCATCAAGATCTTCATCTTTCAGAGACACCTTACTGTCAAGATCTTTATTTTCCACTGAGAACCTGTCATCGTTAACACCTTCACTTTCAGTTAGGTTTTCACCATAAAGATCTTTGTTTTCCACTGACCTCTGATCTCTGTCAAGTTCTACATCAGTCACTGATGCGTATTTATCTGTTTCCTCTTCCACTGACCTCTCATCATTATCAATATCTTGTTCCACTGATATATCTTTAACAAGCTCTGCATCTTCCACTGACCTCTCATCATTATCAATATCTTGTTCCACTGATACATCTTTAACAAGCTCTGCATCGTCCACTGGCAATTCTTCATTGTCAAGATTTTCGTTTAGATTGTCACCAGATAGGTCTTCATCTTCCACTGACCCCTCATCATTTTCAACATCTTCATGCTCCGCTGATACATTTTTAACAAGTTCTGCATCTTCCACTGACAATTCTTCATTGTCAAGATCTTCATTTTCTTTTACATTGTCACTATAAAGATTTTTATTTTCTAGCAATATGTTTTTCTCAAGCTCTTCATCTTCCACAAACACCTCATCATCAACATCTTCAGTGTCCACCAATACATCTTTATTTTCAACAGATACGTTTTTATCAATCTCTTCATCTTCCATCAACACCTCATCATCAACATTTTCCACCAACACATCTTTGATAGGTCCTGCATCTTCTACTGAAACCTCATCATCGAGATCTTCATTTTTAATGAGGTATTCACCACAAGGACGGTCATTTTCCACCAATACTGCCTCTGTTTTACTGAACTCTTCTTCTTTTTCTGCTGACACCATCTGGCTTTCATCCAGACTTACTTTGTTCTCCATCCACATTCCTTCTGTGCCTCCACCAGTAAAATCAGCTATCTCCTTTTCACTCCCCACAGAAATTTCAGCCATTTTGCCACGATCTCCTTCGTTTCTTCTCGACTCCTCTTCCTTTTTTGTTTGCTTTTCTCTGACCTCCTGTCCCTCTCCCTCAGAGAAATTTCCCCCCACCTCACCAAAACCATCTGTATAGGTCACAAGACCTCCCCCAAGTTCATATGGTTTGTCCTCAGTCTCGGTACGTGCTGAAACAGGGAGGAGAGTAAATCCACTGCAGGCTCCTCCCGGAGGTCCCTCTGTAGCATTGGTGTTTGAAAGCGCTAGTGTTGCTATCATAGCCGTTGCATCAGTTTTTGTTCCAACCTCCTCTAAGATATGAACCCCCTCTACAGCTTTGTCTGTGAACGAATGCTCTCTACATTCCTCGTCCTGTATGCCAATTTCAGCTGCATGGGGAACATCGTCACCGGAAACGACCTCTGCTCCACCTTCAGCTGCTTGGTGAACATCATCACCGGAAACGGCCTCTGCTCCACCTTCAGCTGCATGGGGAACATCGTCACCGGAAACGACCTCTGCTCCACCTTCAGCTGCTTGGTGAACATCATCCCCGGAAACGGCCTCTGCTCCACCTTCAGCTGCTTGGTGAACTCCGCTGTGCGCTGTAATCTCTGCTCCAGCACCGCTGGTTTCCAGGAGAGGCTGTGCGGCGTTATCCTGGCCATAAACCAGCTGCTCTTGCTTGGGCGCACGTGTATCCGTGCCCAACGATTTGTCCGGGGCTGACTCTAAAATCTCGCCCGAACGTCCGAGCGGGTGAACGGGCGGGGCGTAAGTGCCGAAGGGAAAGAGAGGTTGAGCGGTTGCCATGACGGTCAAGCGGCTGCAGCTGTCTGCGCTGCCCACCTGGCCCTCGTCGTCCGAGTCATCAGACGCCGGGCCCCCTGCCCACAGTCCTCTGCTAACATCCCGGCTGTCCGGCCTGGCCTCGTGGAAAGCCTGGTGGTACAGCGGGGCCACAAAGGTCTCAAATTTAAATTTTCCGCCGCCCCTGTCGCTCTGGGGCCAGAGGAGGTCTGAATCCTGGAGGGCGTCTGTTCCGCCCCCGTCTCCGCTGAGCGGATGGCTGTGCCGTCGATCCCCATCCTTCCCGCCGGTGATGTCATCGTCCAGACTGTCCCGCACGCTGGCGCTGATGTCAGCAGCAGCCCGCGTCTGTGTGCTCGCGTCCCCCTCCCCCGTTTGGGGGCTCCCTCTGCTCTCGGGCCCACTGGCCATGTCTGATAGAGAGACTGCCGATTTCTGTAGAGCATCCAAATCCCAGGCTGCACCCTGGGGGGTGTCTGAATCCCATAGAGTTCCCTGGAGGGCTGGAGAATCCCAGAATGCACCCTGAGGGGCTGTCGAATCCATAAGTGTTCCCTGGGGAGTGTCTGAATCCCATAGAGTTCCCTGGAGGGCTGGAGAATCCCAGAATGCACCCTGAGGGGCTCCCAAATCCCAGAATGCACCCTGAGGGGCTCCCTCCTCTCTTGCTGTGGTGTACGCACTTGCCCGTCCATCCTCAACGCTCCCAAACGTGTCCGTGGCTGGACCGCTGAGGCCGTGGGTGTCCTCGCCAGGCCCGGCCAGAGCCGCTCCAGCGTCAGCCGCGAATCTGAGGGGTGGCAGCGGCCCCTCTGTCCCCGCCTGTGGGGAGAATTCGTCATGCGCCTTCGTCCTCCTTCTCTGGCTCCAGTCCCACATCATACAGGCTCCCTCGTGTGGAAGTTCGGAGACCTCTGACGGCGAGCGCCCTGCGTCCGCGTCCGCCTGTCCGTCCATGTCCCTGTTGTCCTGAGCGGGGGACCCCTCGCGCCCTGCCGCGGCTGCGCGGTGGCTGCGCTCTTGTAACCGCGCCCGACGTGCCGCCCTGCGTCTGCTTCTCCTCGACGGGTTCCGCCCACTCTCCACCTGTCAGTCAACAAGAGCGGGGCGGAGAAAGAATGGGTCAGCCAATGAATTTGTGCATAAGACTCCCTGAATTATTGCTGATGAAATATTTAAATATAATTGGCAAAATGATAATGAACTGATTTATCTAGATTACTTTGTTCCGTTAATCTCTATTTCTGTTGGTTTATATTGCTCTGATTGATCATGCGGAGATCTTAAGAATGTGTGTAATCACTTGTAAGCCTTTTAATGCACCAGTAACAATCTGCTCAGTTTCTGTTTTGATGGGGAGGCCAAGTGCATTTTCCCCTTTCATGTGAAACCAGTTGAGCTGCTTATTGCTCCAGTCAAAAGGGTTTGTTCTAAACATGGCGGCCAGCCAAACCGCCCCGTGTCTGGTCTCATCACGGTAATCTTCCTCCTCACTCATAACACCTCCCTTCTCCCGCTGGCCATTATTTCCCAGCCATTCCGATGCCATCTAACGTAAACTGTTTTCAGAAGACAGCCTTAAAAGGAACACGCTGAACGTTATTCATACTGCACTGTACAAGTGTGCCTTCTCAGCCCTGCTGGGTCGGTGATGGAGACACGACATGGTCATGTGGTATTCTAACAGAATGATCCGGTTGGTTCTACAGCTTCTCACAAGCGCGTACACAGACAAGGACCTCTGTGGAACCTCAATCGGCTTTGGCACTTTTAAGATTGAATCTGAGGCATATTGTATTGCACAGAACTCCAATTTGCTCCACTGCTTGACACCAATGCACTGCCAGCACTATGGTAGTCTCTGTTTGTAGTGGGGGAACAAAATCAATCCATGACAACTTCTCTGTAGTTCTTCCGCTTTGTAACATGAGAGCATTCACCTCATTTAGAGAAAGAGATTGTTGTTTAAAAGCAGTGAAAGGTCTCCACGGTGCTGGTTCTGTTCAAGGCCAGAAAATGACTGGGGAAACTGGGCAGACAAGGGGCTGGTTCAAGAAGAAAAGCCTTCGCATGAAATCAAAAATGCTGTCAGTAGGATTATGAAAATCCTTGGGGACAGAATACAAAAATAAAATGAAAATAAAACAGGGTTTGGCAGATGATACACCAGGTCTATCATTTTAGACTTTCACCCACAAGCACGACACAAGCCAGCACTTCCACCTCGTTAGATTCTCAAATGTACATAAAAGTTTTGCATTCAAACTGGATATGCAAATGTTAAAGTGACTTCGAGACATTGAATGACCTGCCAATCATATTTTACAAAAGAATCACCCAGTGTGACCGTGTGGCCTCTTTTTTGGTCCAATTACCTTTATTGTAATCTATATTTTCAATTACGCACTTCATTGAATCCTCACTTCAAAACAGCAGCGAGAGTGAGAGACTTTTAATCCGGGAAATGCGCTTGTATATTTGTCTGTGTTATAGACTGGATGCTGTTTCAGGCCTGAGGAAGACCTCACCGAAGGTTTCTGACAGCTGTCATCCTGAAACCCATCCGGGTTTGGTGCAGGCTCTTCTGTCTTCTTGCTGACCTCCACTTCCTGTTTACTGAGAGGCACGTCTAGAAAATAAAATTAAATTAGTTGAATGTTTGGATTTGAGAGGTGTGCTCTCTTTACTCGTTATACTTATTTTAAAAGAAGCGCGTACCTGTAGCTTCAGCAGAAATCACTGGCGTGTTTGCTTCTGTGGACTTTTCTTTACTGTAGATGAACAGCACAAATATCACAGTAATTCCACTGTAGTTTTTATACATTTTGGATGCAGAAAGATGTTTCACTGTAAAGATATTTAACTGTAAAAGTGTGGGTGAGGATGTGAGCAGGCGCCTGCCGGTATCTCGGGTGCAGCAGGTGGTCTCACCTGTTGTACTTCAGACAGCTCCTCTTGCTCCTGAAGCTGGTGTCCTCACACTGCCTCCCCTTCCCATCTCTGCACCCCCGCTGCTGACAGAACAGCACATAATTCATCCCGCTGTTGTTCGCCCAGAACGTTCCGAGGGGCGTCTCGTATCTGAGGCAGAACTCCACCCGCACCCCTTCCGGCGGGACGGGGGGCGAGAGCTCCAGGCTGAAGGCGAAGCGGTCGGTCTCGCCGTCGCTGGACCCGGGGATGAAGCTGGCGGGCAGGTCGAAGTGGGTGCCCCAGCCGTCCAGAGTGGTGCGGACGCGCACCCTCTTGTCGTAGCTCAGGTTCAGGACCCGCACCGTGCCCCGCAGGGTGGTCGTCCCGGGCAACAGCTCCACGCACTCCAGCTCGCAGCGCTGCGCCTGCAGCTTGGCCAGGAGCTCGGCGGCCGAGGCCGGCACGGAGAACTGCGAGCACAGGAAGTACTCCTCTGGGTCGGGCCCGCCCGGCTCCACGGCGGCGGCCGCATCGTCATCGTCGTCGGCGGCAACAGACGCCGCGGATACCGCCCTGCTGCTGAACTCTTTGACCGACACCAGGTCCAGGCCGAAGGCGTCGGCGAAGGACACCCTCCTGGCCCTGGAGGCTGTGGTCTCGGGTTCGGGTTCAGAGTCGCCGGAGGACGCGGCGCCCCCACGCTCTTCCTCCCCCTCCTCTTCCTCCTCCCGGGCCCCGCCGTGCCGTCCCTCTCCCGCGGGCTCCATCGGGCTGTTCTGCCTCCGCTCGCCGCTCTGCCCCGCCGCTCTCGGCGGCTGAAACCCAACCCGCCGTGACCTCACGCGCGGAGTCCCGTTACATTTGACATTGTGGAGAACTCGCGCCTAAAAATAGTTTCCGTAGCTTGCAAACCCGCGCTAGACTGGCCTCCCCAGTAACACTAAACACATGTTTGTATATATACTGAAAGCAAAGTAAAGCAAAAAATGTCCATATTCATATTTTATAACATGCGTACATCAATATTTGTGTAGATAGAAATTATTAAAACTAGAAGGCAATTGTTTTTACATGTGAGAAGAATTAACAAAAAAGTCCCGAAATTATTCTGTTATTTAATGTATTAACTTTCATGTAACAGCCAAAACAGACAGAAAAACTGGTACAACATTCCCAATTCATAACATTGTTATTGTGAACACACATATGGTCCCTTAACAGTCCCGTCTTCCTGGTTGCAGTCGACCATGTGACTGCAGGTTACTTTAAAGGTGAAGTAGGCTGGCTTTAGTGTTAAGCAAACACTGTATGCATTTAAGCAACAGTTCGAAGTTCAACAGTATTACAGGCCATTCAAACACGCAGTAGAACATTTTATCTGAGCTAAAAGACTATGTCAATAGATGCTATTTAATGGTGGTGACAGCAATTAGCATTTTACAGCTCATCTAGTCATATTTTCCTCCAGAAGTTCTATAAAGTATTTTTCGACTATAAAACGTCAAAACTGTGTAAAAGTGAGCTTTTGGCACCATCTACTGGTGATAAAGGGAACCTCTCCGCCATTTCCTCTCACACCTGTTTCAAGTCACAGGCTATCTGTATTCCACCGTTACGCATAAAATCTCGCGGCACAAAGTTCTGCTTCCTCGTGCAAGCATTCAGGACTGATCAGAGACCAGACATTTACAGCAGCAAAAAAAAAAAAGAGAGAAAAAGTTACTGCCAGGCTGTGAGAAGTAGTTGTGGAATGTGATTTACTCAGATCCAAAATCATATCTACTTGGAACTGAACATGTAATATCTTCAAATCAACTGTATTTTAGTAAATATACAAAGATACTTTACCCCCTAAGATGGAAAAGCTGACATCTTTGCAGTTTTACACTATTTATTTATTTTATTTATTTATTTTTTTAATTCCAGCCCTCCTTGTCTCTCAGATTGGAATGACCAATTCTATTCACTGGATATGCTCATTCGGCGGAGTGCATGTGGGCGCGTACGCGGGCGCACAATGTCCAACCGCCGCCTGTGAACCCGCCGAGCGCAGGACGACCGTCGGAGACCGAACAGTCGATCAGCAGACTGAATCCGTCGCTGGATCTGGTGCACTGCCACAGTTCAGATTTAATACCAGACCCTCTGAGGCCCACCAACATGCTGTAAGCAATAGTATAGCTTCACAGGATCAGTCACCGGCAGTCCTTTGCAAAAAAACGAAAAAGAAAGTGAAGACCGACCACTTTTTAAGACCCTTTTTTTTAAATTGTCACAAAAAAATAATAATATAACATATCTGGTAAGCATGTTGTGTTTAATCTGTTGTATTGAAAGGTACATCTTGGCTAGGCATAAATAAAAAATAATTATGAATAGAATTCAGCCTACACCATCATAATATATATCTGTTATTGAAAATCAATTGATAATTAATTATAACTTATTGAATCCAAGTCGCTCCTTCGTGTGAATTGTTTGACTGTAATTTTTGCCAGTGAGATACATTTCCAGAAATATATCTTATTTGCACAAAGCAGAAAGATCACAAAAGCTGGAATCACATTTGAATTCAGTAAAAAAAAATTAATGTTTTGAAAACTACCACAAGATGGCAGTGTAATACCGTTATTGACCACATTCTTGTTCCAAATCGGAAACTTGACTTGATGAACGGTGCCCCTTCTCGTCTTTGTAGAAGCCAAAGTTGGAATATGCATATTATTTAACTTCAGCTCAGAATACAGTCATACTTTGTCTGAAAGCTTGTAGAGTTACTCTGATATAAAAGCGAAACAAATATAGCAATAATTTGTTTTAAAATGTTCATACATTATAAGCGAAATTATTAAGAGACCGTTTGTGCTGTATTATTAAGAGACATTCTATTTTTTTGTGCTGATCGTGCACATGCTTAAGTACCCGAATTCTGAATACGTATAAATTAAATGCGAAACATTTTAGAAAGCTACTTTAAATATACATTTTCACTTTATTCATTTAATTATCAATTCGAGATTTAAATCCATTTAATAAATAAAAAAGTAGTTAAAAAAGGTTGCATAAGGATTTTTCAGTTAATTCTGTTAAATTACATTTAATTGACCCAAACCCTTAAGTATATATTTCATTCTTTAAAAAAACAAAACTTTATTATAAAATTCTGCAGATGTTACAGTCATATCAATAATGTAAGAGCTATAAAATACAACGCGCATGGGATGACAATAGCAACGCCAGGGGAAATATACAGAGGTCGACACATAAAATATATTCTTTTCATTCTTTTTGTTTAGACTCAATTGACGTACACTTCCGCCAAACAACGAAGGAACACAAACCAAATTAAAACAAACAAACAAAAACCTAACTAAATTTTAAGACCAAACAAAAGCAAACCCAAACTCAGGCCAAACAAATACGCATAAATAAAACCGAACTTTAAAGCCAGCAAAACAAACCTTTTCGGTTAATTTTGAAAATAAAAGCAGTATGCAGACTTGCGTAATAAACATAGTTCCCGTTTTTAAACACCAGCTACTTCCACATATAGCCTGTCCTCTGTCATCACTTTTACAATAAAACTACATATTGCAAACACAAATAGTAAACCGCAGAATATTTAACATGAACCAGTTTTAATGAATAGGCTTACTGGTGCAATTAAATAGCCCACAACTCATTTCACATCGGGATGAAAAATACATTTTTCGTCCAGTCGGAAACGTGTGTCCTTCAGGTGAACTTTAATCTTTTGAACCACTAGCCTATACACTATTATGGTCAGCGACTAGAGGAAGAGAATGTGGGGGAGTGGTCGTTGCCGTTTCCGAATTTGTCTCATTTCATAACCGAGCGAGGCTTCCCCGCCCTTAAATGGATGTATCCTACGCATAATAGCACAATCTTAATGTAATTTCAGTAATTTAGTGCGTTTGCCCCGCTCTAGGTGAGTTTACCGCTCGTCTAAATTGTGGTCTGAACTCCAAGTTTAAGGTTAGGTCGTAGAAATTGTGAACCTGTTGTTTTGTATTTGTTATAGGCTAATACGGAGAATAATCGGCTTCTTGTTCGACCTGCATTTTAAATCCATCAAACATCGTGGCACGATTTTGGAATAAATTGTGCTGAAACGACAGAAATAAATTAGGATATTTTGTATTTTTTCCCCCCCGGTCACTCGTTTCAAGACCTGTTACCAACTTCAGGTCATCGTTTGGGGCATCTGCACGTTTTCTCAAGCAGTTTTCTACTCCTCTCCGGATGCCTCGTTACGTTATAACTTCTGCTGAGAAAACTAAACACAACGTGACTTCGAAAACCTGTTTATGGGCAACAACGTGCGTGCATAGCCTGATATAAGACATAAAGTGTCGGAATCCGGCATTTTGTGCCGGTATCACTTCCAGCGTTTTATCCCAATGGCAATGCATGACCTACTAATATCAGTAAATAGTTTTACTTATTTTAGTGACAATGGTTCCGTTATCGCACTTTACCTTGTGCGTTTCCTCTTTTGATGGTAGGATACGTGGGCTGCCTATGTTTTAAGGAACCTGCGCCCAAGTGCTTAT
Organism: Anguilla anguilla; assembly: GCF_013347855.1. Taxonomy (NCBI): domain Eukaryota; kingdom Metazoa; phylum Chordata; class Actinopteri; order Anguilliformes; family Anguillidae; genus Anguilla; species Anguilla anguilla. The sequence goes on from NC_049219.1 coordinate 15,841,218, forward strand.
TCTTAACAAAACAAAGGGCAGATAGCTTATTTTCAAATGATAGGGTGGAACGTTTTACTTTGATAAAGGCGCTCACATTTTACTTTATGAATAGCCTATGTTCTCCTGTAGCAATTATTGTGGGTTACTTAGCAATTATATGTTGTAATTCATTAATTGTGGGCACATATTGTACGCTCGACTTCTTTGTCGGGGAAATATCTAAGGATAGCCTTCTATTCGCGTTTTACAGGAACGCTAATGAGTAGGAGCTTGCATATTGTTACTGTAACCTCTAGCCTGTTTTGGTCTTTTTGGAAATTAGGCTAATTCTACTTGTAAGCTGTTTTCACAGTGCCAACCTGTCGGAATGACTAAGAAATAATTTCTGTCTGCCCTTCAAAATGCTCCACTGGTGTCAACCCCAGCCCATAATCATGAGAGGAACGTCATACTGACAGTACGTTTTACGGAGAAAAAAATATAAATAACCAACTTCGGACTTTTTGTTTACATAGCAGGTGGACGTGACGTCACAACGAGTCTTGCTACTCCAAAAAATAACAATGTCCAGCTCCGCGAGTCTGCGTCCCCCGGGGCTGTATTCTAATAAGATAGTCCCAAATACTTAGTTTGAATACATTTTGATGTGTTGAATTCAAATGCGAAAACATGGTAAATAATCGAGCTGTCAGTCATTTGAGAAGAATCCAACTGGACTCGGAGTATTTTCTTCTTTTGCATGATAACAACAGCAACAGTGGTTCGAGAGGAGAGCGCGAGACAACGCGTGCATCCCCGAGCGCAGCGCCTGCGGAGGAATATCCAAGTTGTTATTTATTCTTCGGCTTGTTGTTCATGTTCTATTTTATGATTAACCCTCAGTCTCACGTGTGACGCTTTTGTAACGCTGAAAGTCACGATAACTTATTCCTACAACAGGAGTCTTGTTTTCGATAAGGAAACGAGCTTGCTTTCGGTAAGTGTGCTCTTCGGTGTTTATTCATTTCACTTTTCTGATTATCAATACGTTGCCAGCTATCAAACTTCACTTGCTGGTTAGGGTTTTCGTACCACGATACCACTGTAGCGTAGGCTACTAGGTGATTAACGAGGTAGTTGTGTCGTATTGGTTTTGTTTTGAATACAATGTGGTGAATGTTTGCTAAGTTTGCAAAAGCGTTCTTTTTAAACAGCCCTTGAAAAGTAGAGTTAGTAAGCAAACATGCGGCTGTATAACAACAAGCAGCTGTTTGTCCCTGGGTGCTTGTTCCACATGTTTGTCTTCTAAGAGATAGCTAGCTCGTTACATTGTTGCTAGCCCGTGAAACATCACGTAATTAATGGAAAACATTAAACACAAAGTTTCCATTCCGTTTGCTCGAAAACAGAGTGAATTGACTAGTGAACGAAACTAACAGCCAGATCATCGGATAGCCTACACTTGTTAACAAATGTAGGCTACAGATTTTCAAAAGCACACGTATGGTAATTTGCGCAAATGCGGCTTCAGAGTGTGGCACACGTTTCTCAGTTTTGTAAGTTAATTAGAAGCTGGAGAAGTTAAACCTAAATATAAAGTACTGGTAAAGTATCCAGTGTTAATTTTACTCTCACCGCGTTAATTCAACTCTTAACTGATAACATTTGGTCCCGTATTCCAGAATGTGTGCAAATGTTATCTGTTAAAAGTTGAATTAACACTGTTAGGGTTTAATTAACACTGGACATTTTTACTGTGTACGAAGTCTGTTATGTGCAGTTACGTATCTCACAAGTAAAGCGAAGTCCAGTTTTTAAATAGCCAGTCAGCCTTTGCTGAAGGCAAGCTATTAAATATTACCTGTTGCAAATTGTTAATTTGCATACTTAAAAGCATGTCACATTAAATGATTTTTAAAATTAGTTTTGGAACGTTGATATTTTTCTTTACCATCACTACTACAGCTTATTACACTTGAGGTTTGAAATGCATTTTGATAAACAAAGCAAACCGTTACTGGGAGAATTTAATCTAAATTAAATTTTAAATGACCTACAGAAGTATCACAAAATAGAAAGAAGGTGGAGATCTGTTGCACTATTTTTTGTAGGAGAGAAAATCTTAACATAAAACATAAGTGCAAAACACTGTTCTTTTAAAAAAAAAAAAAAAAAAAAAAAGAATACACAGACATACACACTTTCATACAACTTCAGGTTGTTCAAAAGCATTATTTATATAGGAGAAATCCATCCGAGCAGTAGATTCAGTTTCAATGTTTTAGTCAGATCATATGTTAATATCTTTATTAACATTGCACTGGAATTACAATAGCCTAAATACTTATATAAAGTGTCACTACTTCCCAAGTATATGCTATTTATATCAAATACACATGATGACAGATTAATATCTAATTATGATGTTCTGGCAGATGTGTAATGTGATCTAAATTTATCAAATGCATAATTATATATGTTGACATTGATTTGGTGATTTTGTTTCAAAGTAATTAACACATGACACTTTGTGAGACCATTTTTGGATTTTGTATATATTTTAAAGATTTTTTTTATTGTGCTGACATTTGTGAAATTCTGTTCTTGTTTCGACATTACATGGATATAAGCAAACAGCAGTGGTTATGACCAATTGTTGGTGATGATGGTAATTGTAATGGCATTATTACCAGAAGTAATAATAGCATAATTATTTAATACTCTGAAGTGTAATAAACATCTTACAGTTATCTAATGATGCTATGGCATTTTAATGTTCTTAGCATTTTAAGAACAGTTACCTTGGTCGTTGTTAACAAATGTAACCTTTGCAGTGTTTAATACTAAATGCACGGTGTATGTTACATTGAGGAGAGCAGTAAAGCTAATTTTATGGCTTTTAGTGTTCGCCTGCTTTCCTGGGCTGGTCTCTCGGTCATAATCAGGTATCACCTTTATGATTACCTGGGCTAGCGGGTTGTTCTGCACTAGTTGTTTGAAGTGCACGCGTGTTTGACTGCGTTCAGGCGCACTTCACTTTGACTGATGCAGATGAGAAACACATTTAGCAGCACTTAATTTTGTCCTGATGTTAGGCCTTTACTGTACTGGATCCGACCAGGTGGTTCTGGCCATAGAACCGCGGAGCGAGCTCACGTTGTTGCCGTTGACCTTGGACTGGCTACAGAAGTGTTTAGTTTAGTTTAGTTTTGACAGATCGCCCACCTTGCTTCTCCTTTGGATACCTGGCTATAGCACTTGTTCACACGCATCGGTTTTAGAATTTAACTGTTGAGTGTCACTGACTGCTGTCCGCGTCGGCCTCACAGTGTTAGTATATAAATAAAACGTTCTTTTAAATGTAAATCTGCGTAATTAAATGTCAAAAAATGTAATCAAATCCACCTAAATGCCATTATTCTCTTAATCAAAACTTTAGAGATTTTATAATTTGAGCAAGGATTATAGGGTATTATCATGAATAATACCTGTTTATTTCTTCTCAACCCAGAACGAGAAATAAGGGGATATTAATTGTAAATGTGCTAGAGGAGTCTAAATCTCTCCCCAATCTCTGGACTTTTATGATTAGGTGATGTTCTAACTGGGTCCGCTCCACTGTGTGTTTGTGTTCTAATGAAAGTTCCTGTGATTGACTCTGGTCTGTTCCTTTTCCCTGTACAAATTATCTTCATCACCGCTCAGCTCTAAAGCAAACGGCTTCTTCTGCTTCTTCCAGCGAACTCTTGACCCCCTCTGTGTTTTTCTTTTTGACGTTACCTATCCCCCCCAACACTTTTTGTGTGTGTGTGTGTGTGAAATAGATTGCCTGCTCCTCTGGAAGATTTGTTTTCAGTGTTATTGGAAGACAGAGCAGGAGACGCAAAAAATCTGCCGTACTGGTCTCCTGCATATGTCAAAACAGCGAGCCCTGCGCAGCCAGCCAGGGCCTAATGCATGGCCTCCAAGCGCCAGTAACGCGCAGCGCCTAAGCCTAATGCTAATTAAAGTGGAAATGTTGCCGTTTTTATCACCGCGAACTTCATAGAAATGTTTCCATGACAACCTCCATGCTAGTTAAGGCAATCGGAGGTGATCAACAGTTTAGAATCGTTTTTTTCCCTTCTTCCTCTGGCGAGGATGGAATCCGTGCTGACAGTTTCGGCCCTTAATGGAACACGGACCACCACGTGAAGGTATTTGTTTACGAGATCATATGCCGGTAGCTGTCGGCCCAGGACATATTGACTTATTGTGATAAAAGGCCGCATTAGCTGGTGGGCCTCAGACGATCCTGCACTTTTAATGATCTGCGTCAGGGTGCCTCTGCTTGGTGCGCTTCAGTTCATTGTGAATCTGGAGTTCTCAGATCTTCGCACGCTAAGCTACCCGATTTGGGTTACTTCTTAGCCTTGGTGCTTTTTTGAGAAATGTTTTTGACTTGTTTTGGTCTGGGATAGATACTCGGTGAGGTCAGTGGGCTCCGCTCAGGGTAGTTTTGTATGCGTGCGAGCTTTGGTGCAGTGATTGCTCCAGCTAGCACCAGTTGATGGACTGTACCGAAGGCTTTCACAAGACGCAAAGAGGCCGACGCAGAAACGATGCGCACTAAAACAGAGTACTTCCTTCTGCAGCAAGATTAATTTTGTCCTTGTATTGCCAACATTTTGCGGCAAAAGCATATGGTTGTGCTCGTGTATCATTTACTGTTTGCCGATTAGTTTTTGTTTGGTATAAATGTGACCAAATATATTACAAGGATGGTCAGTCGGAGGATGTCAGGTGTGGAGCTGGCTCTGTCACCTTGACCATCGTGGGATTCCCGCATCTGTATTAGCCTGTCAGACAGCTGAGATTGGTGGAGCACCATGTTGTTTTTTTGCTTGTTTGTTTTTAACACTGTACTGGAATAATTTTCTTGCATAAACTCTTTAAGGTGCAGAACTGACAGTGATGTGATTTGAGTGTTTGTCAAGCGTTCTCCTGGGAAAATACACAACACACTTACTTCTCAACAACAGCAACAACAAGACTAAAATGCAGAGCCATGACTCATACTGATGTGCACCTGAGCACACCTGACACACCCTTCCAGTTTGTGCAGTTGTCTTCCTTTCCAAAAGCATCTGTAGGAACTGAGGCATCGCCTGTATAGATGATGATCTGTGCATGTTTCTGACACTACCCAAAAGCTGTATCCTATTAAAGCTGCGTGTATTACCAACACATCAGTTTAGATGAGTCTTTATCACCCCCTGCTGCGGAGATGTGTGTCTGACCTCAGCAGGAGGACATGCAGTCAACACGCAGATAACAGCGCATAATTCAGGACAATACATCAGTAAAATACACTACATCTCAGCCATCCACGTGAGCAGCAGCGCAGAGGCGTTTCCCGCTGGGGAAATTAAACCATGTGACCAGCTGGGCTGTACCACTGGGACTTCACGCTTAGCTTCTGCAGTTGGGACGGTGCTGCTTATGGCTTATAATATTAGTAATTATTACCTCAAATCTGCAGTTTTCTCAACGTGCATATATTTGATTCAAAACCTGAGACACTCTCTAAGCGTTCCAAGGAAATTTTGTTTTGATGCACGTGCATTCCGTTGCACATTCTAAAAGCACAGCTGTGCTGGGGGAAAAAAAACTGCCCGTACAGGTGTGATGGAAGCAGCTGGTATTTCAGCTGAGCTCCCCGATGGTGCTTCATTCCGGTTTGTTCATGTGTGTGATTGGGCTTTGCGCAGATACTGCGTGAGATGCTTGTTATTTAAAGGTGCAGCCATTTGACATTTAGCGGAAGTAGCCTGCTGTACGCGCGTATCCAACATTTCTGGAGCGAGTCTAAAATGACACTTTGCGCTGAATTGAATGATTTTTTTTTTTTTTGGAGGGAGGGACGGGAGGTACAGGCTTAATTCCACAAATGACCCTGCGAGACACGTGGGGTGTGAGACTCGGTGTCCGCAGCACAGATCTCTGCGAAACGCTGTTTTTATTTAAGTGGGATTATCCTGTTGTTGCCCTGTAATGTAATCCTGACACGGTGAGAGGCTGTGATTGAGTGCTGCCTTGCAGCAAGGACACTCAGCTGTGGCTTTAAGGGAGAAGACCGATGTAAAGAAACGCCCTTTAAAAGCAGCCAAAGAGTGTAGAGGCCTTAAACTGAAATTATACATCTTATACATGCTTTAAAAAATCAGTTCATAATTCATTTCCGACCTCTTAAGGCCCAGTTGAGAGTAATGATTGGTGTCATGACGAAGCTGTGAAACTGGCCCCCTGTGATTGGACGAGTGCTGTCACCTGACCGTCTGAGATGGCTAGTTTCACACTGCTGCAGCTCCTCTCTGCAGCATTCTAAAGCAGTTTCTTCGTGTCGTGAATCGTCGGTCTGGTCTGGGGTTCAGGGTATATAAAGACGTTGTTTGGCTCGCTTGGTAAAGGCTCTCACAAGAGATGGAAGTGTTGGATTCACCTCCCTGATGTTTTAAGTGCATTTTCACCCAAAACCTGGGCACAGTTAGGCTATGTCTTTCCTGTTTCTACATGTCATGGTAGTCCAGGGCTTAACTCCGTCTCCATCAAAGGAAAAGTAATTAATGGGAATGTATTTTTCAGAATGAGCAATGTAATTAACTGAACAAGAAATGACAGTGACCTTTTGTTGCAGATGTAGGAAATAATTGGTTATGAAACTGAATAAATGTACAGATCTCTGCTGTGTTCCATGTTCTAGGTACAAACTCTGAGCAGGCAGTCTGGGTCAAAGGTCAGGGGGTTTGCCTTCATGCCCCTGCTTTAAGGCTTGTTCAGCGTGTTTAAAACGCATGCAGGAGCCAGTGGAACACGGCGGCGTGATTTTAGATCAAAGTGAAGTGCGACCTGTAAATATGATGCCCTGTTCTGCGTTTGCGGTGTGTGAGGAGTGTGAATTAGCCGCCCACACACAGCTCTGTGTTCAGCGTTTCTGCAACAGCCTCTTAGCCAGCTTGGCAAGCCCCTCTTTTTGGTTTCCCGCACACGGTGCGACCTCGTCTTCATTTCGGCTAAACGAGGTAGCAGTGTGTATAGAGGCTTACGTTCCAGGGCATCGCAGACTGGCTGTGTGCTCACGTCTCTGAAGTGATTCGGTCGGCCTGCTCGAGGACTCCACAGTCCCACATGACGGACCCCAGAAGAGAGTGATTTGTTTGAAACCTGCATAAACGCAAGCCCCCAGAAAGATTCTCCGCTCTCTCGCAGGGGTCTGCTGCGTGACCCGACTGTCGTCTCGGACGGGCTCCGAAAAAAACACTTCAGGAGAGAGGGGCGGAGAGAGAGAGAGAGAGAGAGAGAGAGAGAGAGAGCTTTCTTCTACCCGCACCAACACAGTCATTTTAATCATAAATGTATGCAAGTCTTCATAAATTGTTTTTTTTTTCCTGAGTGAAGAAGAGGTGCAGTGATAAACAAACAGCCTGTGAATTTCAACTCAAGATTCAGTTTTTCTAAACGTAACTTTCTAAATGAATTTGGCTTGGAGCTCATTGTCTTCCGGAGGGGAGGCTGGCATTCCATGTTCACCGGCCTTTGTCTGCGCCTTTCAGTTCGATGCTTTAACATCTCGTACATGAACTCGCTTCAGAAAAGTAAATCACTGCGACCTTCAGATGAATTAGAAAAATGTCCTTTTTTTTTTTTGTTTTTTTTGAAGCCTTTATAATCTGATAAAAGAATGATCTCTTCATTTGCCTCCTCACTCAAACTCTTTGGCGACTGGAAGTGTCTCTTGAGATTTTCTGACCAAGGGCAGAATCGTACCGACCACCCTATAGCCTGTTCTACCTTGTGAAATGTTCTACAAAAAAAACAAACAAAAATTGGTCTGCTTGTTTAAAAACATAATTCCACAGATACTGACCATCATTTTGCAGGTAGAATATTTGAGAGCAGAGAAACTGAACAGTGTTATTTATGTTGTACCCACTTGGGGGAGGAGTATAGGGGTGGGGGGTTGATAGTAACATCCTTTGATGGACACATTAGGCTGCAGAAAGAGAATCTCACTGGAGGGGGGGCGGAGTACAGTGGCAGCGTCTTCCAGCACCCCCCCCCCCTCCCCCCAGCGTGCCACTGCACCCACAGACAGTGCCGCGCTGTTCCCTGGTTACCTGTGATGGGGGGCGGGGCCCGCCTCGTGCGGTTTGGGAGGGTGGGGCGCAGAGGGAGGGGCGTGGGAATGCTGGGGCGCAGTAGAGGAGTGAGTCAGAGTGAAGGTGTTGATGGAGACGGTTGATTTGGGAGGCGGCTGAGGGCAGTGGGGGTAAACAGCTGCGGCACACACACAAACACGCACGCACACCACACTCACACACACCTACCACACTCTCTCACACACACACACACACACACACACACACACACCTACCACACACACGCACGCACACCACACTCACACACACCTACCACACTCTCTCACACACACACACACTCACGCACACCTACAACACTCTCACACTCTCTCACACACACACCTACCACACTCTCTCTCTCACACACACACACACACACCTACCACACTCTCTCACACACACACACACGCCTACCACACTCTCTCTCTCTCACACACACACACACCTACCACACTCTCTCACACACACACACACACACACGCCTACCACACTCTCTCTCTCTCACACACACACACACCTACCACACTCTCTCACACACACAAACACCACCCACACACACACCGCACACGCACCACACTCACACACACACACACACACACACCACACTCACAGCCAGTTACCGCCATGTGCGGCCCCCACCTGCTTGACATGGCCCTGGCCTTCTGTGAACCGGAGACATGTTGCAAGGACACAAGTCTTGAGTCTCGGTCAGTCGATGCTCATCAGCTTGATCGAGTCGAATGTTTAAAATGGCGTTAAATCACGGCGTGTAAAATCTGGCAGATTCAGAGGTAGAAATACCGTAGAAAAGCAAGCATACGAAGTGCTGGAGCGCTTATGGAAATGAGCTGGATCCAGGGATTGGCTGATTCACTGTTTTGACTGAGCAGCTTATCAGTGGCTACAAACCGCATGCAAATAGCCTCCTGTGTGGATCGCCCTGGGAGCTGATACTGATGGCTACAGCAGGCCAAAGCTGTAAATCCTCAACATCTACCGCTTATCGCAGAGCTGGCTCAATTGCATTTAGCATTCACAAGGGTTCTGGGGCCCGTGTGAAGATGCTGTTACCATGTTTTCAAGCACCACCCGAAGTGAGCTTATCTAACCAACGCTGTCTGTGTCTTATCGTGAGGCCATCCAAAATGTCTGATGCAGTAGACATTACTGTACTCGTTTGTTGGGGGTGTTTCTGCGCGCTGTGGATTCAGCTCAGGTGATGTCAGGTGTGACAGTGTGGCAGAACCCACCAATCACAAGCCACCGTGGTGCTGACACATCCAAGAGAGAAGAGCAGGGAGAGGCAGCTCTACTGACACTTGAGGAATGAGGGGAAAGGGAGCGTTATGTAAAAGTAATGATTAGTACCTGCCTGTACGGTATCTGTGGCTGAGATTTCCCACTATTGTTATTGGTCAGTTAATTATTATTCACTGTGCAACATTTCTTCACACCAGCACTAATAATGGTTAAGAAAAACATGTTTATGCACAAAGACTTTGCAGTATTTTTTTTACAGTCTTGTTTATCTCCTCCAACACCTAACGTGTAAGACTGAACTTGTCCTTGTAATTGCAACGTCTTATTATAAAATGTCACACAAATTATGCGCACAAGTGTGTGTTGCTTAAGGGCAGATTTGTTTTGGGAAATGCAGTCAACAGCAGTTGAAGAAGAATCGGTTTTATTGGTGAAAGTAAATGGTGCTAATGCACCCTTCGTTTACGGAGCACTGATCATTTTGTTTTTGTTTTGTTTTGTTCATAGATTCATCCATTTTGGTTTGCTGGCAGCGCGGAGAGGACAGGAGAGTTTCTGGGTGAGTGTGCGTCTTTAACACAGTTAAGTTTCTGAGATCTGTGAGCGGATGACCTGAGAGGCAGCCTGCATGGACTAGAGGGGCTCTCTCAGGTGTCAGATGAAAGATTTTATTTTATTTTTTAAAAGGAGAGCAGACAGTTCGCTGCTCTTTCATGTATTTTTTTTTTGTTGCTTTATTCAGACTGGAAGAAAGTAGCAAGGATAACAGGTAGAGATCACAGCTCTGGAAAACAAATCCTTGGCTGATAAATTCTATCCTGTTACATTTAAATGTTAATGTTATCATTGTTATACTGCAGCAGGGATGATTTTAATCAGACTTTAGTTTTGCATGTGAACCTTATTACTTTTTTGGGTGTTCTGTGATCATTTATATGGTCACCCTGCACCACTTACACGAAGTGCTTGTTGCGTGGACTTCTGGCTTTTGAGACTCACACGCGCACACACACACACACACACACACACACAGTCTGCTTCGCTGCATCTCCTTCATGTTGTGCTGCTGTGGAGGAAAGCCAGGGGTGCTCTGGAACGGAAAGAAAAAGTAGCGATGCAAAGTTTTCACAAACTCAAGACCAACTCATGAATGCCCAGCTACTGATCTCAGCGTTGCTTAAAATACGGCTCTCAGCGGAAGGAAAAGGAAACGTCAACAAACTACAGCCGAATGGAGGCTTGCCACCGGCCATCAGGGACACTTCTGCAGATGATCCTGTAGCTGCCTGTCAGCATCAGAGCCCCAGAGGTAGAGATGGCGATGGTGCTGATGGTTAAGACGGACGGTGGCTCTGCTGGTGCACTAAAGAAGAGCTGAGTAATTTGAGCAAGGAGGCCATACGGACTGACAGAAGACTTCAGGGCCACCCTGATGATGAGAGAGGAGCGTTTTACGGGCTTGGGGTTTGAGCGGGAAAAGTGGCCCTCCTGATTGGCTGTCCTGCGTGCGGGTGTGTTGAAGAGGAACGGCAGCGTGGGTCAGGGAGAGCACACACTCTGCAGGGGGAGCTGACCGCCATCTCTCTGTCCCCCTCTCAGGATGCGGTGCGGAATGGCGGTTGCCGTAGCAGCGGGCAGAGCTCTCCCACGGAGCGCGTGCGCTGAGGCCTAGTCGCTCTGGTGAGTAAAAGGGCCCTTTCGGCTGTGAGGAGGTCTGCGGCCCTGTGCTCAGCCCCGTGGAAGAGCAGGTGATCTGGAATGTTGGCTTCAGGATTCTAAGTCGGTGTTCTAGAACTCCTTTGCTTACTATTACCAGTGGTGATTGTGACATCATATTTAGAATGTTCAGTTACGAGCGTTCTAAACGTGATCTTCACACTTTAAATGGTCAAGCGTGCGTCTGCTGTGTGAGGTTCTGCAGTGAAGCTGTACCGCCATTCTGCTGTGCAAACAGCCAGACTGTGGCTGTGCTATTTGCGATATGAACAGGGTCCCAGGACTTTTTTTCCCCACCCAAAAGCCTTGGAAACGTACATAAGAGTGGTGTGAATGGCAAACCGCTTCATTATTTAGCACAGGGTTGAAGCTGAGCCACTTCAGATCAGAGTTTGGGTGCTAAAATTGAGCATCACTCTGGTCTGTAGGGGATCCTAGGGGAGAGTTTCAGCCTGCGGTGGTCTCTTGGGCTGTTTGTCACCGTGCAGATGTAAAGATTAATGATATTTGAGGAGCTTGCTATCAGACAGGATATGGCCTGTTTTTACTCCTGTGGCCAGATGTGGTCTCAGAACCACGCGTCTATTTTAACACGTGCCGTGAGCGGATAACCTGCATTAGCGCTGAACGGCGTGCGTGCCTGTGTGCGTGTGTGCGTGTGTGTGTGTGTGTGTGTGTGTGCGTGCGTGTGTGTGTATTTGTGTGCGTGCGTGCGTGCGTGCGTGCGTGCCTGTGTGCGTGTGCGTGTGTGTGTGTGTGTGTGCACGCTCGCTCGCACGCACATGAGTTCCAGAGATGAAGTATCGTGCTGGAATGAAGGGTCCTGGGTTGCCGTGGAGAGCAGTGAGCTCAAACAGCCGTGGGAGCAGAGCACTGGACTGTGCTGGACTGTGCTGGGCTGTGCTGGGCTGTGCTGGGCTGTGCTGGGCTGTGCTGGGCTGGGCTGGGCTGGGCTGGGCTGAGCTGTACTCTCTGTGTGTGACAGACACACCTTTGGGTGTTTATTCAGTGAGTCATGCAGCCCTGTGCGCCCTCCGTCTGTTCAGAGCTGCAGTAGCGGATGTGCTGCTGAATTTTTGGGGTTTTCTCTTCTGTTTCGTTCTTTTCTTCCTCCGTGTGAGATTTGTAGTCTTTACCGATGTTATCTTTATAAAAAAAAATAAAAATAAAAAAAACCCGGAGCAACTGGCTTGTTTATTCTGTCATACCCTGTAAAAACTCCAGTGTCACATGTAACTGAGTTCAGTAGGGATATTTTACTGTGCACTGGTAAAAAGTGTGCATTTGTCTTTAAGCTTCTTTTCTTAAATGAGCTGGAATCTACGTAACAAGATCGAGGGAATCTTAAATTTTATCTGAAGGCTAAAATACAATAACCAACCTTGTTGTAGCACTTGAATTCCTGCACATGAAAACGGTACATTTTGGAAGGGGCCTGTAGCAGATTTCACAGAACAGGTGTCTGCTTTGTGATGTGTCAGTAAAAGGATCTGTTTGTTAGTTCTTCCCTGGTTTGCCTGTTTGGCCAGTTTAATTTTGCGCCGTATGAACCAGACGAAGCTCCTGGTGTGTTTGACAGCAGCTGAACGGCCTTGTTTTCCCTGCAGTGCCCTGTTAGAGCGGTCCCTCTCCCAGTACTCTGCCCTTCCCTTTCGCACATTTGGGTGTCTGTTATAGGACGGCCTGCTGGACTGTGAGCTCGGGCAACCCCCAGCTGAGGGGTGGGGGGGGCTTCTGATGTTATTCTAAGTCTCACTCTCCCCCCCCACCCCACACCCCCTCAAAAGAGTTTCATCAGTTCATTTTTAATTTCTCAAGTACGCACTTAAATCTTCAAAGATGAACTCCTTAAATATATCTTGAGCGAGTCCTCTAATCAGCATTAAAAAAAGTAATTGGCCCGACTTCAAACTTGGAATTTAAGTATGTCAGATCTGTAGCAATTATGTGTATCTTAGCAAAAAAAAAAAAAAAAGAAAAGATCCATATGGATAGCTGTGCTGAGATTCTGTTTGAAATAGGTTTTTTTTTTTTTTTTTTGGGGTGTATCGGCTGTAGATTTCTCCCTCCAAAGGTCTTGTGAGATATGTCTCCCAGTAAATTGCTTGGCTTTAAAAAAAATATATATATATATATTTTTTTTTTTTTACCCCAGACATTATGGGTAGCCCTAAATCAAAAAATCAAAGAGTCTGGCTGTCCCCCGTTTTGTCTGTCTGCGTGAGTTGGGTTCCAGGGGGGACGGCGGCTGGGGAGGTAGATGAAGGCAGGCCTGTTTTAATCTTCATCCCTCCATTAACCCCAGAACACGGTGTGTGGCTGGGACCGGGTCACTGCTCAGTCCTCCTCTCTGATCCCTCCGGAATATTCCAAAAGTTTAAGCCTTTTGATCAGAGTGCCTGCCTTCAAAGAATGACATTGCTTTCAGTCCTGTGCGTGTGCGTGTGTGTGTGTGTGTGCGCGTGTGTGTGTGTGTGCGCGTGTGCGTGCGTGTGTGTGCGCGCGTGCGCGTGTGTTTGCATGTATGTGCGTGCGAGTATGCTGGTGTGCGTGTGTGTGTGTGTGTGTGTGTGTGTGTGCGCGCGCGTGCGCGTGTGTTTGCATGTATGTGCGTGCGAGTATGCTGGTGTGCGTGTGTGTGTGTGTGTGTGTGTGTGTGTGTGTGTGTGTGTGTGTGTGTGTGCGCGCGTGCGCGTGTGTTTGCATGTATGTGCGTGCGAGTATGCTGGTGTGCGTGTGTGTGTGTGTGTGTGTGTGTGTGTGTGTGCGCGCGCGTGCGCGTGTGTTTGCATGTATGTGCGTGCGAGTATGCTGGTGTGCGTGTGTGTGTGTGTGTGTGTGTGTGTGTGTGTGTGTGTGTGTGCGCGCGCGTGTGTTTGCATGTATGTGCGTGCGAGTATGCTGGTGTGTGTGTGTGTGTGCGTGCGCGTGTGTTTGCATGTATGTGCGTGCGAGTATGCTGGTGTGCGTGTGTTGGTGCATGCATGGGAAACATGTCTGTGTATATTTCCCTGCTCTCTGGCTCTGGGCTGATAGCGCTGAGCTCACAGTAGTACCCCCCCTCTGCTGTTTTGCGTATGCTGAACTGATGAAATGATATGCATTGCCTGTTATGCATCCAGAGTAGTGCAAATATTCTCACCTGTTCTTCCGCACTCTGTTAAGAGAACCTTGTTCTACTTTAAGGCTGTAACTAGCCTTTTCTAACATGTATTTTGTGTAATTAAAAATGGTGTTTATAAAAATGTTTTTCCACGAGAGCGGATGAGAGTGTAGGAGCAGAGCATCCTTGAGCTGCAGCGGGGAGAAGAGAGGTCTGTGTGTGCTCAGCAATGACCGGCCCGAGGGGGTGCGTCCCGTCTTACTGCTGGGACGGAAAAGGGACTCTAAGATCATTGATCTGCAGACACTAATTAGCAGCCTGAATGGGCGGCCCCACCGCAGGTCTGAGCCCCCGAAAGGGCCCTCCACATCCCAACACTGGCCTCCTGTTTTTTGTTTGTTTGCATCGCTTGCGAACTAAAGAGGCAAAGAGATGAAGATTAGACTTCGTAAAATGGCAGAAATGGTGGCGCATATGTGTTTTAGTCATATTTTTTTTTCTCTTAATTTAATGAAGTTTATCATTGGATTTCAGAGGTTTCAGAGGAGCTGGGTCCGGATTTCTCTGGTTCTAAGTGCAGCTCGCCGTGTGCTGTTTTACTGGGGAAAAGGCTGGGATGCTGAGTTTCTGCAGGAGGAGTTCTGGAGCCTGGCTGTTTGTGCAGGCATATCTTTAGGCCCTCTCTCTCTCTCTCTCTCTCTCTCTCTCTCTCTCTCTCTCTGTGTCCCATTCACACAGAAACAGTGGAGGAAAATGTATTTGCGGGCTTGAATGGGACTCTTTGAATGTGTCTTCCGCTGTGTCCAGGGAGGGGCGTTTGCTTAATTATGAGCACGCGCCGCCTGAACGCCGTGCTCAGAACATTAAGTAAAAAGCCCCCTCGCAGCGTGGAATAGCCCCGCGCTGAAACCGCCTTGCATAACGCGCCTTTAATGTGAGAAATGCCTGAATGCCTCTCGGGTGGGTTATGATTCGTCCGGTGGCTCCAGAGGCATGTGGGTGACGCTGTGCGCTGTGCCCGCATTGTGTTTGGGGTTCTAAGGACTCCTCAAGGTCTCTCTGGCAGGCGGCCACGCTGGAATGTGCGAGAGAGAGAGAGAGCGCCGTCGGCTCTGTGGGCGACCCGGGGGGGGGGGGGGTGGCCCGTGTCCTCCTGCGCAAACCCCCCCCCCCCCCCCCGCCTCTGTCCGGTCTTTTTTTTTTGTTTCTCGTCTGGTGGTTTATGCGCGCCGCAGAGACGGTAAGCGTGTTCGGGTGTGGACGGGGATTATGTGTTTTGTTTATTTTTTTGGTGTTTGCTCAGGGAACATAAGGAGGCGGGGAAATGCGCCCTGTCACCCTGGTGTGCTGAACCGGTATGTCAGAATCCCGCAGGGCTGCATGGCCTGTCGGCTGATGTGCATCTTGGCTCTGTTTATAGAAGGTATGCGTGCTGCGCAGGGTGTTGTGTGGTTTTACGGTTGGGTAAACCCTGTTCTGTCTCTCTGTACTGTGTCAGGTGCTCAAAGCAGTGCTGACAGGCACATGAGAACACTCTCCCCTTTGGCAGAACTGGCTGGACTGGCTGTGCAGGGGTGCAAAGGCAGCTGCTGAATTCCGCACGTGGCCCCGACAGTCCGGGACTCTGCTGTTTACCTGTGGCACACCTGTGTGGGAGAAGAGCCATTAATAACCTGCAGGAGAGCAGAGTCTGACCTGTCTGACGAGAATGACTCATACAGAAATGCACTGCAGTGCACGCACTAACACACACACACATGCACTCACAGATGCACATACACGCGCACACACACACACACAGTACACGCACTAACACACATACACACATGCACATACACACATGCACTCACAGATGCACACACACGCACACACACACAGACACAGTACACGCACTAACACACACACAGACACAGTACACGCACTAACACACACACACATGCGCACACACACACAGACACACGGGCATACACATGCACACACACACACACAGTGTTTGGCATTGTTAGTGTGATGGCTAGATTTGTGTGAGCACGGTATTGACAGTGAGACTGGTGTAAAAGTGGAATTCTCTTAAATGTACCTGCCGGTTATGTTTGTGCTGTAACTCGTGCCACTCGGCACCAGGAAGCTTTCCCCGGCTCAGTGCTGTGAGCCCCAAGCCCGCGGGTGTTGTCTCCACTACAGGCAGGGTGTGCAGAATCCCCCCCCATGCCCAGCGAAAAAAGCGCCAAACAATTAGTTTGACCTTGCGTGACCTCTCTGACGCGCAGTCACTTAAATGGTCCGGAAGATGTTTAATTACCAAATGGAATAATGGCTAGTCATTTCATCATTGGATATATGACTTCGAGCGATTTCCCTCCCCTGAGCGTTCCGTTTCACAGATCAATAGACTTTGTGAGGGGCTTAAATGCTTCTGGAGCTCTTAAAATGAACAGGAAGTCCGTCCGTGACGCTGCGTGGCGACGCATATATTAATTTATATTTATATTCATTAATGCCGCTCGTCTGCCTAATCAAATGCAAATGAAGTCTTTGCTGGAAAAGCCGCTGAGTATTTATCTCATCGTAATGATCCACTGCTTGTGCCTGTATTTTAATGTGATAAATTAGATTTGAGTAGGTAGGGATTTTTTTATTCCCCCCCCACCCCCACCCCTCTGAGTTGTGCCTTTGCAATGTTTTCGGAATAGTAATGTATTGTTAGGCTATTTCTGGAAGGCAGTCCCGGTACAGTCGTGAGTGTAATGTCGTATTTCCTTGGCCGAGACTGGTCAGTATTTCATGGTTTTGTGCACTCTCTTTTCAAGCCAACACTCCAACAGAGGAACTATTGGTCTTTTTTAAATTATTTTTTTAAGGATATTGTATTGCACTCTAAACGCACAGAAGTGTGCTGTGACATCTCTCTTAGGACTGCCTTTCTTTACCACAACTATCTTACACCCCCCCCTCCCTGCTATACCCCCCCTCCAACAAAAAAACCCCCAAAACAAAACACATTCATAATGAGAGCCTTTTCTATTTGATTTATGCCGTGTTTACGGATGCGCTGTTTGTCTGATCGTGTGTTTTGTTTCAGATTTAAATAGGTGTTTTCCAGGTTTTTTTATTTATTTATTCATTTATTTTTTCCCCTGACGAGCAGCTCAATGGAAGATGTAAACACGCTCTTCGGCAGCGCGGCGTACTGAATTATGCATTTCCTCCTCCACCACTGGGGGGAAACATGAATGAGGAGTCATTCCCCCGTCCTCTGTGTTGTTATTTAGGCATGCGGAGCACTGGCAGTGTCCCAGCGCTAGCTAGCTAGCGTTCAGGACCGGGGACGTGCTTCCCCCGCCGCCCCAGCCCCAGCGCCTGCTCATCAGAGTTAATTCAATTAAAGCGCTCTGATGCTGTCAGGCCGTCTTTTGATAACTGCGTCGACATTCAGACGCGCAGTTCCAGCCCGAGTGTTTTCTATGGATGGACTTAATTCAGATTCAGAAGAACATCCTTCGGCACTTAATTAGAATGTAGGTTTTATTATCCTGTGATGATTCGGGAGTGCCTCTCTTCCGCAGACTCTTGTTTTAATTCTCTGTCCCTGCTTCCTGAAATAGAAGTTCATCTGTGATTCTTAGGATGGGTTTTCTAGCGAGTGGTTTTAACACTTAATGGATGAATGCTCATTGCTGGCAGTGTTATTTCTTACCTGTGAATGGTAAACGTGAACTGCAGCGCTGCAGAAAATATTTATTTATAAATTCCAAATACTTAAAAACATGGAATAAGGGAGCAGGACACGTGTAAAATTATGTATAACACGTTATGATGTAATGGAGCTGTTCAGACAGAAGAAGACGATGCACCATTTGGCAGAATTCAGCCATTGATTTGGCAGTGGGAAAATGCCTTTGTCAGGGTTTTTGAATGGTTGTGAAATGCTGCGTATGTAAAAAAATGAAGGAGCAAAGTGTGCAGTCTGGTCTCTGAACGTTTTCTCATTTGCACCTCGGTAACAGATGTTCAGTTTATCAACACTAAAGGAAAAGGCTAAATAAAACAGAAAAAAGAAGTGAACTGATGAAAGAGTGATAAAGCTGCCGTGTGTTTGCTCCCGCTCTGCAGCTGATTCTCTCTCAGGCTGGTGTTTCTGCGCTGAGCCTCCCGGGGAAGGGCCACTGCTTTTAAACGGGCGTCTTGGTCAGCGTCCTGTCCCTCCAAACCCAGACGGGGAACCGGCCTCTGCTCCTCAGCGCTGGTTGGGTCTGTTGAGGGGTTGATTAAAGGATTGTCTTCCTTTTTTGAATTTGTGAGTGATTCTGTTTCGTGTTCGCCTCTTGCCCCAATGCATGCTGGGATAGGCTCCAGCACCCCCCGCAACCCTGCTCAGAATAAGCATGTATAGATAATGGATCAATTTAATTAATTAATTGATTGGTTGGATGGATGGATGGATGGATGTTTGGTGTTCTCTGGGTTTGAGAGGGCGTAACAGTTCATGGCCGAACGCGTTCCACCCCTGCCAGCTCCCTGAGTACAGGTCTGCTACCAGGGCAATCCACCCCTGCCAGCTCCCTGAGTACAGGTCTGCTACCAGGGCAATCCACCCCTGCCAGCTCCCTGAGTACAGGTCTGCTACCAGGGCAATCCGCCCCTGCCAGCTCCCTGAGTACAGGTCTGCTACCAGGGCAATCCACCCCTGCCAGCTCCCTGAGTACAGGTCTGCTACCAGGGCAATCCACCCCTGCCAGCTCCCTGAGTACAGGTCTGCTACCAGGGCAATCCACCCCTGCCAGCTCCCTGAGTACAGGTCTGCTACCAGGGCAATCCGCCCCTGCCAGCTCCCTGAGTACAGGTCTGCTACCAGGGCAATCCACCCCTGCCAGCTCCCTGAGTACAGGTCTGCTACCAGGGCAATCCACCCCTGCCAGCTCCCTGAGTACAGGTCTGCTACCAGGGCAATCCACCCCTGCCAGCTCCCTGAGTACAGGTCTGCTACCAGGGCAATCCACCCCTGCCAGCTCCCTGAGTACAGGTCTGCTACCAGGGCAATCCACCCCTGCCAGCTCCCTGAGTACAGGTCTGCTACCAGGGCAATCCACCCCTGCCAGCTCCCTGAGTACAGGTCTGCTACCAGGGCAATCCACCCCTGCCAGCTCCCTGAGTACAGGTCTGCTACCAGGGCAATCCACCCCTGCCAGCTCCCTGAGTACAGGTCTGCTACCAGGGCAATCCACCCCTGCCAGCTCCCTGAGTACAGGTCTGCTACCAGGGCAATCCACCCCTGCCAGCTCCCTGAGTACAGGTCTGCTACCAGGGCAATCCACGTCAGGAGAAAGCTGATCAGGAGGGTGGGGAAAACCTTCTCAGACCGCCTCTCAAAGCTTTAAAGCAAGCGTGCAAAGCTTTAGCGAAGTGTCACTTAGTGCAGCCATCGCGGGTTTGTGTCTGTGGTGCGGCAGTGGTCTATATGTGAGGCCAGGGTGGAGGTGGAGGTGGAGATGAAGGCCCTGTGTATACTGGTAAACAGATAATCGGGAGGTGGAGATGAAGGCCCTGTGTATACTGGTAAACAGATAATCGGGAGGTGGAGATGAAGGCCCTGTGTATACTGGTAAACAGATAATCGGGAGGTGGAGATGAAGGCCCTGTGTATACTGGTAAACAGATAATCGGGAGGTGGAGATGAAGGCCCTGTGTATACTGGTAAACAGATAATCAGGAGATGGAGATGAAGGCCCTGTGTATACTGGTAAACAGATAATCGGGAGGTGGAGATGAAGGCCCTGTGTATACTGGTAAACAGATAATCAGGAGATGGAGATGAAGGCCCTGTGTATACTGGTAAACAGATAATCGGGAGATGGAGATGAAGGCCCTGTGTATACTGGTAAACAGATAATCGGGAGGTGGAGATGAAGGCCCTGTGTATACTGGTAAACAGATAATCGGGAGGTGGAGATGAAGGCCCTGTGTATACTGGTAAACAGATAATCAGGAGATGGAGATGAAGGCCCTGTGTATACTGGTAAACAGATAATCAGGAGATGGAGATGAAGGCCCTGTGTATACTGGTAAACAGATAATCGGGAGGTGGAGATGAAGGCCCTGTGTATACTGGTAAACAGATAATCAGGAGATGGAGATGAAGGCCCTGTGTATACTGGTAAACAGATAATCAGGAGATGGAGATGAAGGCCCTGTGTATACTGGTAAACAGATAATCAGGAGATGGAGATGAAGGCCCTGTGTATACTGGTAAACAGATAATCAGGAGGTGGAGATGAAGGCCTTGTGTATACTGGTAAACAGATAATCAGGAGGTGGAGATGAAGGCCCTGTGTATACTGGTAAACGGATAATCGCTCACAGGTAGTGGAGGTTTTGAAAGCGAGCTCTGCTGTTGCCGGCGTGAGCTCATTAGCATGCTAATCACAGGAGCCCTCCCTCGGAGGTGCAGCCTCTCTCATAAGCGGCTTTAATTGCGTTTAAAATGTCACAGAGGCGGGACACGTGTAATTCAGCCGTAACTGTGTCAAACCAACGACCGGCACAGAGCAGCCCCCGTTCGCCGGGTCTGACTGAAAGGGTCTTCTGTGTTTGTTTTTCTGTTGATCTCCTCAGAAATCTGCCTCTTTTTTTTTTTTGTGCAGAGCATGTTGATGATTCTTTCTTCTTTGCTGTCAGACACTGTCCATAGTACAGTTGTGTACTGGGTGCTCAGGGTATTCCAAGAGAAGGGGGAGGGGGAACACTAATTGAAGTGGATGTTTTCCTGTAGGGTTCTGTTGCTCTTTCCAAAAACCATAGCCATAAACAAATTTTATTTATGCCCATTAGTGGGTCACTGGTGGAAGTGGGTGAGATTTTAAAAGGACTGAAAAAAAGACAGTAGCTGGATTTGTCGTCTTTTATTTAAAGAAGAAGAAAAAAGGTGTTTTATTTTCTTTCATAGCCAGGTGCTCTTTCCCATAATAATGACTGAGATGATGTTTCCACAACATGGCTCTGGGTGCTGGGGAGTGGGGAGCAGCCCAAACAGGCCTGTTTAATATTTCATTGAGAAACGACCATCAGGAGTAATAAGACAGGGCTGCTGCTTTTTCCCTTTTTCCAGAGTCTCTAACCCTCACTTTTTTCCCCAGAAAGAGAAGGACTGCAGAGACTCGGATGAAAGGCTACAGCTGTTGAAATGTTAATTTTACCATCTGCCGCTGAGCTCTGCTACCTTTTTGTGTGTTTTTTCCTTTTTCAATTCCCTGCGGTTCAGTTCTGTTTTATGAATGTTGTGGTATTTGGCTTTTTTTTTTTTTTTTTCTTTTTCTTTTTTGAAGTTTTGAAAACTAGGAGCACGACTCTGACTTAGGAAAACGGAACACCACATGGAGCCTCAGACGCTGACCGCATGTCTGTTCTCAGCCTGTACCTGCCGGTTCCTAATCTCAGTCTGTACCTACTCATCACTAATCTCAGCCTGTACCTGCCGGTCCCTAATCTCAGTCTGTACCTGCTCATCCCTAATCTCAATCTGTACCTGCTCACTCTGTACCTGCTCATTCCTAATCTCAGTCTGTACCTGCCAGGCCCTAATCTCAATCTGTACCTGCTCATCCCTAATCTCAGTCTGTACCTGCTAGTCACTAATCTTGGTCCATACCTGTCCATCCCTAATCTCAGTTTGTTCCTGCTCCACACATCCCATTTTCTCAGTGTTTCGTGAATTGTCCATTTTGCTCATTATACATTCAGACGGAACGTTTCAGCTGTGATAAATGTTTGGAGAAGATGATTTGTTATTAATACACAGAAAGCTACCGCAGGAGTAAAAGCAATTACATTCCGTACAGTTGTAATTGCATTAAAATCGTATTCATATTTATTTGGCGTTCTAGTTCGGGAAGCATAAACCCTGCTTGACCCTGCTACATCGCGGTGATGAATTATGCATTTAATTCCATTTCGGGACATTTTAGATGAATGAAACATGCGGACGCACGCGGGCTCTCCGCTGTAGTGAGGCTTTCCTGATTGGTTTCCATCGAGGCTGTTGCCGTGTCTTCCGTTCAGAAGGAGACGTGTATGAACATTTCATGAGTGCAGTCGCTGGAACTCGCTTTCACAAAGTAGGGCGGAGCCCGTGGTGAGATTTAATATTTGCCAATTAGACGGAGACATCCTGTATCGTTGCAGTGCGCGTCTGGAGTTACTTAGCCTTTAGCTTGGCCAGGTTCTCTCTGTTTAGTCTACTGGCTTTGTGGACTCACACTCGTTCAGTGTGGCAGTTAAGGGCTGTTTGCATAGCTCGAGGGAAACTTCGAGGGGTAGGGAAGAGAGAGAAAAAAAGTTCAGTTTAAAAAAAAAAAAAAAAAAAAAAAAAAAAAAAAAAAATTCCTGTTCTGGGCTTGCAGGAATCCGATTGGTTTGCATGTTTGATATTCTCCGTTTGTGCATTTGCGCACGGTTATTGAAATCCATACTCGGCATGACCTCATCGCGCGCGGCCTGTGTTTCATTAGCGCCTGGCTCTCTGTGGATGGCGGGGGGGGGGAACTGGAATATTTTTCGTATGACACTGTCGCGCATTAGCGTGGCACACCAGCTGCACAAACCACAATGCACATGGTGCTCCGGCTCGGGGGTGCGAAAAGTTCAGCTCGCTCTGCCTCTGGCAGCCCTCCTGTTTGTGTGTGTGTGTGTGTGTGTGTGTGTGTGTGTGTGTGTGTGTGTGTGTGTGTGTGTGTGTGTGTGTGTGTGTGTGTGTGTGTGTGTGTGTGTGTGTGTGTGTGTGTGTGTGTGTGTGTGTGTGTGTGTGTGTGTGTGTGTGTGTGTGTGTGTGTGTGTGTGTGTGTGTGTGTGTGTGTGTGTGTGTGTGTGTGTGTGTGTGTGTGTGTGTGTGTGTGTGTGTGTGTGTGTGTGTGTGTGTGTCTGTCTGTGGGAGTGTGTGTGTGTGTGTGTCTGTCTGTCTGTGGGAGTGTGTGCGTGTGTGTGTGTGTGTCTGGGACTGTGTGTGTGTGTGTGTGTGTCTGTGGGACTGTGTGTGTGTGTCTGTCTGTCTGTCTGTCTGTGGGAGTGTGTGCGTGTGTGTGTGTGTCTGTCTGGGACTGTGTGTGTGTGCATGTGTGTGTGTGTGTCTGTGGGACTGTGTGTGTGTGTCTGTCTGTGGGACTGTCTGTGTGTGTCTGTCTGTCTGTCTGTGGGAGTGTGTGTGTGTGTCTGTCTGTGGGAGTGTGTGTGTGTGTGTGTGTGTGCGTGTGTGTGTGTGTGTGTGTCTGTCTGTGGGAGTGCGTGTGTGTGTGTGTGTGTGTCTGTCTGTCTGTGGGAGTGTGTGTGTGTGTGTGTGTCTGTCTGTCTGTGGGAGTGTGTGTGTGTGTGTGTGTGTCTGTCTGTGGGAGTGTGTGCATGTGTGTGTGTGTGTCTGGGACTGTGTGTGTGTGTGTGTGTCTGTGGGACTGTGTGTGTGTGTCTGTCTGTCTGTCTGTCTGTGGGAGTGTGTGTCTGTCTGTCTGTCTATGGGAGTGTGTGTGTGTGTGTGTGTGTGTCTGTCTGTCTGTGGGAGTGTGTGCGTGTGTGTGTGTGTGTCTGGGACTGTGTGTGTGTGTGTGTGTCTGTGGGACTGTGTGTGTGTGTCTGTCTGTCTGTCTGTCTGTGGGAGTGTGTGCGTGTGTGTGTGTGTCTGTCTGGGACTGTGTGTGTGTGTCTGTCTGTCTGTCTGTGTATGTGTGTGTGTGTCTGTGGGACTGTGTGTGTGTGTCTGTCTGTGGGACTGTGTGTGTGTGTCTGTCTGTCTGTCTGTGGGAGTGTGTGTGTGTGTCTGTCTGTGGGAGTGTGTGTGTGTGTGTGTGTGTGCGTGTGTGTGTGTGTGTGTGTCTGTCTGTGGGAGTGCGTGTGTGTGTGTGTGTGTGTGTCTGTCTGTCTGTGGGAGTGTGTGTGTGTGTGTGTGTCTGTCTGTCTGTGGGAGTGTGTGTGTGTGTGTGTGTGTCTGTCTGTGGGAGTGTGTGCATGTGTGTGTGTCTGTGGGAGTGTGTGTGCGTGTGTCTGTCTGTCTGTGGGAGTGTGTGTGTGTGTGTGTGTCTGTCTGTGGGAGTGTGTGTGCGTGTGTGTGTGTCTGTGGGAGTGTGTGTGCGTGTGTCTGTCTGTCTGTGTGTGTGTGTGTGTGTGTGTGTGTGTGTGTGTGTGTGTGTGTGTGTGTGTGTGTGTGTGTGTGTGTGTGTGTGTGTGTGTGTGTGTGTGTGTGTGTGTGTGTGTGTGTGTCTGTCTGTCTGTGGGAGTGTGTGTGTGTGTGTGTTCGCGTGTGTGTGTGTCTGTCTGTCTGTGGGAGTGTGTGTGTGTGTGTGTTTGCGTGTGTGCATGTGTGACTAGGAATAAAAGGTGCTGTGTTGCCCGGTCTACCAGAGGAGTCGGTGATGTGTGAACTGTAACCATACTGTGTGACGTGTCTCTGGTTTGAGAACAACTGCTTTAGCTGGGCCGTTCACCTGAGAGCCCCTGGCGACAATCTGTCCTTCCAGAGTGATTGAGTTTCTGTTGTTCCAAAGTCCCAGGACTGTTCTGTTAGTCAGCCTTTGTTGGAAATATTTTGGGAGCGTGTGGTCGGTTGTGTTCTGATGTTTGGTTTTCATGACGTTCACGTGCTTACGCACACGCACACACTCCCACAGACAGACACACACACAACACGCACACAGATTTTATACACACAAGCACATGAAATCATTTATGAAATATGAAAGAGAAGCATCACAGTCAGGGACAGCATCATAATCACTGGATGCCAAATGCCTGGGTGCACCTTCATTATGTCACCCGCCCTGTCTAATGAGATCGCTAATCATGCACGTTGTGAGACCGTTAAATAGTAAAACTTGTTTCGCGTTCTTGTTCAAATGGAAGGCGGTTGGTAACATCAGAAGAGATCGGTAACCCGGGTAACCTGCAGACTTGTTTATGCCTAATGAAAGTGTGTGGCCTGTCTCTCTCTCTCTCTCTGCAGATGGAGGAGCTGCTTTTAACGCAAAATGGAGATGCAGTCATAAGTGGGCCATTTCACTTCCACAAGGCTTTTTTATCGCGGCGTTAATAATGGCAGCGGGCAGAAATTTTGATGAATGTCTCCATTTGCAATTGTCCATTTGGTTTTCTGTGGATGTCTTTTATTAAGGATCCCGGCTCAGAATGTAGTTTTTGTTCTCAATTAGTTTCAGTCAATTTTGCCTGTAGCAAAAAAAGGGTGAGTGAGCGTGGTGGAAAAGTGTAATTATGTCAAATGATGGATAGTGGTTTTTTTTGTTAATTATTTGATTTTATTTAATTTTTGCTGAACTTTTTAGTGTGTCATTTGATTCTGCATAATCCCATGTTACCATATAGACCAGAAACTTCTTTTCTGTCAGCAAAAACTGTCCCCCCAGACGACTACATTTTATTTTTCTGATGCTCCTTTCCTTACACCAGTCTGATGAGAGCAGAGTAAAACATTCCAGAAATGAGCCTTTCATAAACCAGATTCTCTCTCCCTCTCACACGCTCTTACTTCCTCTCTTTCTCTCCCTGTCCCTCTGTCACCCTCATTTCCTCTCCCTCTTTCTCTCCCTCTCTCTTTCTCACTCCCACTTCCTATCCCTCGCTCTCTCCTCTCTCTCTCTCCCTCTCTTTCGCTGACTCTCTCTCTCTCTCCCTCTCTTTCGCTGACTCTCTCTCTCTCTCTCTCTCTCTCTCTCCTTCTCTTTCTCACTCCCACTTCCTATCCCTCTCTCTCTCTCCCTCTCTCTCTCTGTCTCTCTCTCCCTCCCTCTCTCTCTCTCTCTGTCTCTCTCTCTCTCTCCAGTCGGCCCACCCTTGGCTCATCGCCACTGCAGGCTGAGTGAATTACCTCCAGATGTAACTCGTATCGCTACCCTCTCTGAATCGGGGCTCGTTAAATTAGCTTTAAATTAACAGCGCTAAGTAGAGCGATTAAGTTGAAATTTCCATATAACGAGTTTATTATTTGACAGAGCAAAGCCCTTTTTTTCCCTTTTTTCTTTCCTGAATTAATTTTTTTTTGTTTAATTAGCGCTGGAGATGAATGAATGCATTCAGCTCATGAATGGATGTGCTTACAACAGGCGGCTTCATTGACTGCTGCTGATGTGTGAGGTCACCAGAAACGCTCTGTAAAGCATGCAGGCGTGGGGGGAATCCGTAGCTGTAGGCCAGGGCGGCACAGTGTGGCACAGTGGGTAAGGAACTGGGCTTGTAACCGAACGGTCATAGGTTCGATTCCCGGGTGGGACACTGCTGTTGTGCCCTTGAGCAAGGTGCTTTGAGGTGTGGTCTTACTACCCTGATTACTGTTACAGGGGCTAATGCGTGCCCCCTCTCTCGAAGGCAGGGGTGTCAGACTCCAGTCCTGGCGGGCCGCAGCGTCTGCTGGTTTTTGGTGTGATTCATTCCTGTCACTGATTGGTTGAAGAATCCACACACCATGTTCTCAAGGCCTTAGCTGGCTGCTGACTGAAAGGAACCCTCGGACCCCTGCAGACACCGCCGCCCTGCAGGACGGGAGTTTGAGACCCCTGCTCTCAGGCACGGGGGCGTACGCGATGCCTGAGCTTCTCTGCGTGTTCCCCTGTTTCAGAATTACCCCCCCCCCCTCCCGGGGATGAAGGCACTTCCTGTGAAATGGAATTTCTCTCTCCCTTCCTCCAGAGCACACTTTCGTCTCCCGGAGTGTGCAGAGTAGAGCAGGGACGGCTGCAGGTGGCCGTGCTTTCGCTTGTTTAAATTTTTACCTGAAATCACATTCTCTGATTACACCGAGCAGCCCAAATCAGACGTGCTTTATATTTAATTAGATTATTTTACTTATGAGCTGTCCCCTGGCTGAGCACGTCTGCAGACTCGTGATACCTGCGGTGAGTTTGCCAAACTCGGCTGTGATCTTTTCACCGAAGATGAAAAAGTCTCATCCTGTCTACTGCCGTCTCGTCTCATTTAAGGCCACCCTGTTATCCTTCTACATTTCTATTTTGCCAGTTTTGCCTGTAGTGTGTTTGTAATCTACTTGTTTGCAATGTAATTTTTTTTTTCGTAATGTAGTTGGTAATGTGCTTGTTTGTAATTCTCCAGAGAAGCCTTGTTTTTCTGTGGGTGAGGGACCACAGTGACCTGGTTTGGAAGCACGTGCAGTTCTGTATTCTGATGCAGTGCAATGCGAGTGCCTTGATGCGGTACAGTTTGGTCAGGTCAATGCACTCTTGGAGGGTTTCCTTGTCAGGTTAAACTGCCCTGGCTGTACAGTGTCGCTGCTCTAACCGCCTGGCTGTACAGTGTCGCTGCTCTAACGCCTGGCTGGTGATCTGTGTAGATGTGTTTGTGGATCCCAGGGCTCACACATTCACTGGATATAGCCAGGGAGTGTTGCCGTGGATACCTCAAAAGTACAGCTTGTAAAAATGTACGTTAGATTACGAATACTACACGCTTGTAAGTGCAGAATAATAACAACCGGTTGGATTCGGTACATGGGTAATGCCATTTGTCTTTTCCGAGGATAATGGCAGTAAAGGAATTTGATTACAGAGCAGCTTTTGTCTCTTTGAAAGCATGGAAATGTGCTTTCCTTTGTGCTGTCAGCATATTTTCATTTCACATTTGCTTAAGCTGTGTAAGTGTTGACCGGTTACGCTTGTTGGAGTACAAACTAAAGAAATGAAACTGACCACTGCGTATGTTCATTACTCATATGAGTTTTAATCTATTAATAGAATGTGGAACCACATGGTGGAGGTTATTACATTGTCCACCCTACAGGGGGAGGTAGAGAGGGGACTTAAGGAGAACTCTCAATGCCTCTCAGGAACATCGCAACCGAACCAAAGCTCAATCAAGTCTGCACATGCCAGCGTTGTCCTGTAGTGTCCACCCCACACTCACCCTCCCTGGCAGAACTCGTACCTGTGCCCACTCCCAAATTTGGGTGCGTAGTTACGCCGGTTTGCCGCTGTGGGAAGACGAGGCTGACGTGCAGTAATGACTCCCCTCCGCCGGTCCTGCAGGCAGGGGCGGCTTTCAAGTCTGCCGCGCAGAAACCTGGCACGTAGCGACGGCTCCCGCCACTCCCGCCGCTGCCCGCCAGGCCCAGGGCCGTCCGCTTTGTGCCTGCTTTAATTGAAAATTAATAGTTAGCGGGTTGCTATGGAAATTGTACCGTTGGCTCGCAGACAAAAAAAAAACCCCAACCCCCAGCCCCTCACTGTCTGTGCTCTGAATATAATGTAGACCCTGGTGATATTGTTTGTCCTCATTGACCTTGGCTGTCTACATCCCCTACAGAGGAGAGGAGAGGAGAGAAGAGAGGGAAAAAAAAAAACAAAGATTCAGAGATGAGCACAAAGAAACAGGTGAACAGGATCTTCAGTGCGAGGCGCGTAGGCTTGCTTAAGCAGTGCGGGCTCACAGCGGGCCGCCCTCGCCATTAGCATGTTCTGCAGTTTACGTCATTTACAGTGGAGGAACGGCATCTGATTGGCTGTGGACAAGGAAAACTGGGGCTTGAATTCTGGAACGGGTCATTGGCCGATTTAATACGCACATAACTGGACGCTGTACTTCGGGCATGCCTCTGCAGTTGAAAACACTTTGGATTTTGGAGATGATTTGTAATCTGTGTCTCTTAGTATTTAAATCAGTGCGGTGCTGTAGGATGGGGAAACCTATATTGCTAATTGCACTTGTGTGAAGTGCTTTGCGGGCTCATGCATTTACTGTTAATTCTCCTCCTGTCAGTCAGGCGGCCGGGGGGGGGGGGGGTGGGGAAGAAGCCTACGACGCGCTATGGAAGTGCACGTTTAAATGTGAGCTCCCCGTGTTTGTTTCACAGGAGAGCGGCTGCTGGAGCGGGGCGCTCTGAAGGTGTTATTAAGTGGTTTAAGTGGTGCTGCAGGAATAGCGGGGGCCCTAAAGGTCTGAAGGTGAAATGCAAAATTGCTGTAATTACTTAGCGGAGACGTTAGCGTCTCCGAAGCTCTCAGGAGCAGTCACTCTGAGCGCCGGCTCACTCAGCCTGGCCTTGCCTGGGGTGTTCGCCTGTGTGGGTTTGGCACGGGGGGCGTGCAGTCGCTACTCAGATCATTAAAAAAAATAAAAATAAAATAAAATAAACAGGCAAACATTCCCAACACAAGAACCTTCCCAGAGTGGTGAAAAGCTTAAACAGAAACAGTGGGTCTGGTTCCCAAACTGGGGTCCTGGGCTGGGAGTGTCTCCTGAACATTCAAGAAAAAAATATTGTGAAAGAAATTATCCCCCCCCTTCTCTTTTTTGGAAAATTTTGTATATACAGCATACATTTTGTATATATTGCATATTATGCATATTTTTGCATTTCAGGTAAAATAAACCATATTTAGGTTTATACATCCTTTTTTAATATTGTGCATATTGTAAATGTAATAAATTGTATATTGTCCTAAGTGTCTGCATATATGTAGGTCCGTGATGTAATGAGATCGAAATTTAGACATGCTTCCCTGTGCAAGCGTGTTAAACGACCCCTGTGTTGTAGCCTACAATGGGTGTTAAAACGGGTATGAACGCCTATTTTATTGAAGTAGGGGTACTCATCCAGGGGTTTGGTATTTCACAGGGCATTCATAGAAAAAGTTTGGGAACCCTATTCCTATAAAATCATAACGCGCAGAGATGCGATTTCAACTGTTTTTTAAATTTATTATTATTATTATTATTGTTTTTTTTTTTTTGAGACTGCCGCAAATTTTACTAAAATGGTTTTAAAGCTTGTTTTGAGTTGACATGAACATTCTTGCTCACAGTAGGCCTACCCGTGTGCGTCATATTCAATAATATTAAGACTTGCCAGCAAAACTTGTTTATTTCTTTATTTCATGTGAGTGGCAGGACGCGTATGTGCGCTTCCAAGTAAAAATGCGCGTGGACACTTATTTATCTGCGCGTTCCTCCTCATCATTCCAGCGGTGTCCACAAAAAAACACTGCCAGACTCCGCCACACTATTACAGTAAATCTTCCAAACTCCATGTGGTGTTGTGCGCAAGCAGCAGATGGACTTTCTCTTGCATCTGCTGTGTGTAGACTTGGCTTTGTACTCGTTTCTTTCCTCGGGGAGGTAGTCTTTCTTCTGTGTTATGTGGCAGCTGGGGAAAAACGTCTGCGGCGGGCAGAGACATTGACAGCGGATTGACAAACACCGTTTGCTGAAATTCTTTCATTACGCGGCCGGTCTGCGTTGTTTACAGAATGGGAAATCTCCCAGCACATCAGCTCCAATACATTCTACGAGAGGGAATGGAGTTGTGTGACTCTTAATAAGGTCAGTAATTTATGTTGTTCAGTGTTTCGAAAGAATAGCGCGCGACTATTGCATATTTAGAAAAAACTGCAAGTTAGTACTGCACCTTAGATCTTGTGCTGGACATGTTAAAATGCTTGTCTGGTTTGCTTGTTTATTCCTCTTTAACTTTCTGGGCATTCAGCGTTTTGGCAGGCGCACTGGGTATAACTGCAAGCTTGTCCTAACAAGGGAAGCATCCGGAATATTTATCAGAGACTTGAATGCCGACCGAAGGATAGACGGCTGGTTTTTCATCTGTGAAAGTGAAGCTCTTAGTTTGGGGGAGACTGGCACTCTCACCGCCTCGGTGTTCACCCCTCGCCGAACGTTTGTGTGTATAGTTGTCCTTGGGTGACAAAACAATCAGAGAGCTGTTTGATTTGTTTTAATTACCGGCGCAAAAATGCCGCCGGTCTGGGACGTGACCGGTCAGAGCTGCGCTCGTGGGATGCGGGTCGAAATATTTCCTTGATAATGGATTTGACAGTTTTCTTCCTTCACTGTGTTCCTTTCTCGTTCTGATTTTATTTCCCTGGCATTTGCCTCAATGCACGTTAATGCTTTAAGGTTTTTAGCGGTGATTTCATATGACTGCCGTTTGGAACTGATTATTTTCTCGCATTCTTGACAAGGTAGGTTATTATCCATGTTGTTACTTTGTGCAGGATGTAGGAACAGGTGAAGGATGTGTTTCTTTATATTTGCTGTAATGGCTGTTTTAATAATGGTGAGACAATATTATTATTTTACTAACTAGTCATGTATACAGTACCGTTCGGAGAACAGTCGACCGCTAGCTTGTTCTGTAGTGTAACTCTGCTTTCTTCAGACTGAGAGAGCCAAAACAAATCAATACAAAATAAAGGAAATACGCATAAATACCTTTTTCTTTTGAAGAATGATTTGGTGTCCCTGGCTGTCTGTGTTGAGCAGCCGTTCTTGCTGCGTTTGTAAATCCTCCTTTCACGAATCGAAGTGCTTGTTTTCGGAGCTTGAGCAGAGCGCGCAGGTTCGGTCGTCCGCGCTCAGTTTTTTTATGAGCGCAGAGCGTGCACACACCAGAACCCACACAGCTTGCGTCCCACCACACTATTGCGCAAAGTCCACACGTTGGGCAACTGGGAAAAAAGTATTAAGTAAAGAAAAAAAGTAAAAAGAATTTGAGCTTGAAGGTTATTTTCAGATGAGGCCACTGAGTAAATGTATTTCAGAAAATAAAACATTAACGAAATTATAAGTTATGTATCCCCCTGCAAATAATTACATGGTATTTCATCAGATAGGTGTGATAGTGTTATTATTTCTTATGTGTCAGCAGAGAAGACGGTCTGTCGGGGCCTTAAAATTTTCCATTTTCTGCACTTTTCACACCGGCAGGCATAGAACGCATCCTCCCAGCCCGGGAATCCATCGGCCCGTCCCCGGGGCTGCCGTAATTACCCGGCGACAGACGAAAAATTACCGAATAATTGTCAGGAGAGACGTGTTTTAATGGGCGAGGTGATTTCAGTATGCATGAACAAGCCGGGAGTGGAGAAGCGCTTGTTTGTGATGCGCGCCTCTCCAAACAGTTCAGTGATGACACGGATAGCGGGGCGCTTCACCCAGTGACACGAGCGGGTTCTCACCGCAAACGGCAGCAGCGTGCTCCTCTGGCTGCAGTGACACTCCTCACCTTGCAGGTAACACAGCCCAAATTCTGCGCCTCCATTTCCCATCTTTCATCAGTCCGTAGTCATGTCACCCTTTTTCACCGCGCGGGCCGAGTGTGTAACGCAGTGCATGAGGACGCCGGGGTACGTTCATCTGTGGGCTAATTAATCCACATCAAGGCAGCAGTACTGATCGTGTACTGGGAAGTGTCGTTGGGTTTGCTTGTTTTTATTTGGAAGTTGATGTTTTAATGTGTGCAGCGAATTTGGGGGGTACAGTGTAGGCTAAACACACTGGGACTGTGACTAATAATTAAACGCAGGGAGTGAAACTAATGTGTTTTTGTATTTCCTTTACAGCCTAATGGCTATAAAGAGAGACAGCTATTATGTTTCATTTATGAGCTTGTGGAGATAAAGTATTAGTGAGTTTTTTTTTTTTTTTTAACTGGTGCGCTCTTTTATTTGAAGTAGTTATATAAATGGTCCTGTGGTCCGAGTCTTTATTGGACGCATCCCATTTGAATATTGGAGGTCAGTAAAATTATGGGTGATTCAGAACTAATTGTCTTTACCAAAGATTGGCGAATAATTTGTTTGGTTTATTATTCATGAAGGGTGGCAAAGCATGTAGAATTCAGTGATTGTGGGCAAATTATTAACATTTTATTGGGGTTTGAGCTGTGTCTCCATAATTTAACTCTCCTGTGCGTAATGAGCTTTGTGATTAGTTGATGGAGACAGTTGTCCCAGCTCTTTTCTGAAGGAATATCATATACATGGCTATCTGAAGTCTGATCCAATAAGATCTTTTGTGCAATGAAATGCTATACACACTTCAGTGTTTCAGTTGGCAATGATCTGTTTTGAATTTGTGATTTAATTTTTATTTATTTAACCTACATTTAACAAAAAAAAAAAAAAAAAATAGCATTAAACTACATATATACTTAGTTGTTATATTGAGTGTACTGGAGTGAAATTAACTGTCTTCATTAGTGGAACTGGGTATTTGTTTTTTAAAGTTTAACCTACCCCGTTGATATGCTAATTGTGGTGATGTGGTTTAATTTAAGTCCCGTAATGACGATGCTGCTGCTATCATCGACGTAAACGATGCGGTTAAGCGGCGGAATCTCATTTGCATATGCGATAAGCGAGGGGAATTAAAGGGGCTCCAGCATCACTGTTTTAATTTCCCCATCTTAGCTCTGTGGCTTCTCCACGATGACACTCACTCGTCAGTTATTTTACATGAAAACACGCGCAAACAGGCACAAACTGAGGACCAGGTACTAACTGCTGTACTAAAAATTAAATGGTACGAATATCTATCTTAATTTTTTTTAAAAGTGCTAATTATGTTCCTAAATAAAAGTATCAAAATAAGCAATCCCTGGAAGAAATAGATTTTTATTTGTGTTTTTCAAGATTTTACTTTTTAGTAGTAGTAGTCTTTGGCAGCTTGGAAGTGAGACTTCATGGATTGCAGGAAAAGTGATTGGATTTTAAGTACCTTTATAAAAAATTAAAAAAAAAAAAAAAAGGACAAAAGAAGGCTTGTGTTAAAGCCTGCCCATTATGTGTATTTGCAGAGAGTTTGCCTGGAGTGTTTTTCTCATATGAAGATGAGTGTTGTTCTGAGCAGTTGTTCCCGGTTTGCCCTAAGCGTTCGGACCCGTCTTGCGCAGGTATGAGTGAGGAACGCTTCGGCGCTGTCGCGTGTGATCCTCTCCCTCATTCACCGCTTGGTGGAGAGGCGTGACGCTGGAGGGGAGAGGCCGGTCTGGCCCGGGACATCCTGACCCCGTTCTGCCTGAAACGATGGAGCCGCCAGCGATGAGGGCCAGGTGTCTGTCTGTCTGTCCGTCCGTCCTCCGCCTCCCTCCGGACGGACCGCAGTACAGAGCCCGTCTCCACGAGCATCCTAGCCCTCACGCCATGAGTCATGTTCAGCAAAATGTAAAAAAAAAAAAAAAAAAAATTTTAATTAAAATAAATTTATATTATATTATTTATATAATTATAATTTGTGGTGGATAAGAAGCCAGGAACCAGATTTCAGTGAGAGTAAGAGAGAGAGGGAGAGAGAGAGAGAGAGCTAGAGCGCTCTGGCTCTTAACGTCCTCTGGTGAAAACGTCAGGGCAAGATGACGGCTTTTTCTTTTCTTTATCCCGGAGGTCTCTTGCTCAAGACTAGCTGGGATGAATAACCTGACGAAATTAAAAAGGAAACAAAACAAATTCTAAAAATGAAAACAAGCGGGTGAAAAATGGCGGGTGAGGCTCGGTCCCTGGCTCCTGGCCTGCCCTGTGGTGCCCGTTTCAGGAGTAAGAAAGGCCTTGGATGTGTGAAATATTAATTTCATGGGCAGATCTAAAGGGCAGAGAGATCTCGCCTAACTGCACTGCCTGAGACGAAGATCTCCTACATCAGGGAGCGCGGCTCACTCTCTCTACCTGCCCTTCTCTGTTCTGGGCGCACGCGGGGGTGGAGAACCACACCGTTTTTTAATTGTACCTCTCTTTATGGTTGGTTTTAATTCTCCATGGTAACGGGCGATTCATTCGCTGATATTTAAAGCGTGCTGCTTGCTCCTGCCCTGTGTAACGGCCAATGGGAATTCCTTCTGTCCTCTGTTTTCAGTAGTGACGTGTGCGTGTGTGTGTGTATGCATTTTTAAAAGACCGTATAAAAGTGTAATGTTTAAATTGACATTTGTGTGTGCTTAAAAAAATAGACCATTCAAATTAGCTGGAATTACAGTGAAATATTTTGAGAGGCAAAGCGAAGTGTGCACGTGTCTTTAAGCTGTAGAATTCAGTCATTCATGAGTGCTGAAAAATACTGTGCCCATGAGAATCGCGTATCTTTAACCTTCTTTAAAAAATATTTTGCGTGTTTAAGAAAAAGTCCAGCGTAAAATTCCTCAAATTATACACACAAAAAAACGCCTTGTGAGTGCTATTTAATTCAGCTGAAGCCACAGTGATGTATTTTCAATAAAAGCATTGAAGCTGGACGTGACTTTAAGAGAATAGCTCATATCGGTGAAAGTGAAGAGATTTTTGGTGATGAGTTGAAAGTCAGCGTTAATATTATTCAGGTGTGGTTAGCAGGTGTGCTGTTAGTGTTTCATAATGGTGATCTTTGATGTGTGCATGCGTGTGTGCGCATACATGCGTAAGTGTGTATTCTGCGTTCTGTTATCCAACTCTTCTAATTGTTCCAACCAATTTTCACCAAAATTTCTTTTATTTTTTCCTGCTTCTGGCTTACTTTGAAATGGCAGTATCTGGAGGAAAGCTCTTCTGTAAGGCGGTGTGTGAAAGGCTTCCCTTCAGAGGCAGAAGGAAGCTTTATTGTGAGGTGTGTTCGCTCTGGTCCCGTACGTAATCTCCAGAAGCGCTCCTCACACGTGAACATGCTTTAATCCGGCTGCTCTCTTATCTCACCTGCTTCTGAGTGACACCTTTAGTGCAAACAGCCCTTCAGAAATCATCAGGAGTGGCAGATTATGTAATAAAAGGATGAAATCAAATCCAGAGTAAACTGTAAGCCCTCCCCCCCTCCCCACACACACACACACACACACACACACACACACGCACACACTCGTCTGTCTGACAAACAGGTGTGGTGATGCCTCCTCGCGTCAGACCTGCCCCCCCCCCCGCTTAAGAGGAGACCGATCTGTGTGTGTGTGTGTGGGGAGGGGGGGGGGGTGTCTGTATTTCAGCACGCAGGATGCAGCTGTGTCTGTAACTCTGCGCTGGTGAAAGAGACTAAAGCAGACGCCGCTGTGGCAGGCCCGGGCTGCGATGCACTCATTTCTCCTATAAGTGGCTGTGACCTGTGTACAGTAAAAAAAGGCAGATTATATGAGAGGGGAAATCAGCTGCGTTGATGGGGAGCGGGTGTGTGTTTGATGCTGGATTTAAAGCACTCTGAAAGGTGTCACACACACAGTCACACCTCTCTGTTCGCTCGGCTCTTGGGTCAGACTGAGCGAGTCGTCGGCCGCTGTGTCCCTCTGTAGCGGCTGGCGACGGCGTTGGCGTCTGAACTTTTTAGTACACAAAAAAACTTTTTGATTGGTAATATGTGACAGAGGCCTGTGTTCAGGGGGCATTAATTGCATTATTAATAAAATTTACAAGTGTTTTCAATATGGACACTGAGCACATGCAATGAATGGTTGTTCAGAGGTGAGGACTGATGTTGCCTGGCCAGATGGCCACACTGTATTTTGTGTGACAGGGCAGACTTTTTGGGGCCGGTGCTCCTGTGCTGTCGGAGGACGTGGTTTTTCATTTTTCGCCCCTTGTTTTATATCTGGACTCTCACGTTATCTGGGTTCAGCTCTTCCTCTCATTTTTACCCTCCACAAAAACCCCTCTTTTTTTGGTGAGTAAAACGGACTCCGCTGGCCGCCAGTTTGTCATTTTCAGTTGGAAGTGGGCAAGAATGAGATTTTGTTCACTTGTTAATAAAGAAGGGGACACATTTGGACATTTTAATGACATCCCCCCCCCCCTCCTCCCCCAGATGTCTCTCCCAAGGTTTATCCTGTTGTTAAGGCTCCGTTTGAATTCTCATATCGCTTATAGTCCAGCCAATCAGAGCTCCTCGCTCTGCATATTTTAAACCTGGGCCATGTAAAATTTATGCCTCATTTGAATGCTTATTAGCCGGCTGAATTCTGTGCAGGGCTTTGTGTTCCTCTGTTAGATTCATCAGCAGCTGTCCCGAGCAATGCGTCCTCCATCAGTGCTAGTGTTCAGCGCCCCGCTTAACGCCGCTCATGCAGCCAACGCGTCTGTCTGCCCTGGGAGTTATTTACCGTGGGCATGCGCTGTGTGACGGGGCTCCTGTTTGTTGTGTCCTGTCTGTCTGTCTGTCTGTCTGTCTGCATGGAACTCTGCCGGCTGAGGCTGACTGACAGACTGACAGACGGCCAACAGACACAAGCAGATACAGACGGACCACACCTGGAGAGCGTGTTTGCCGGGTCAGAGTGTGGCTCTTTATGTACTGTGAGGACTTGAGCTGATCCTGCCGGTGCCCCATCCCTGTCCCACTGCCCACTGTACAGCGCATTAATGCAGCCAGGACCATGAAACATTTATCACCTCACAGGGGCTAATATGCATAATTGATGCTGTTTTTTTTTTAAGCCGTATCCTGTCATTAGTACTGTCCTTGACAGATGATTATTTTCAGCGTTCATTTCTGATGCATGCCAGGCAAATGAATTTTATGTCTTTCATTTATTTGGCTTTTATTTAAAATTTGAGGTTTATGTCCTCCTCAGGAGGAACAGCGAGACCACAGCTCACGCTGGGGCTTAATTGCTTCCCAGGAAAGACTGTGTTTTAGTGTTCTAAACGTCTCCAGTACAGTATAATTTGATATGGGGTTTGATGTGTGTAAGAGAGAGAAGTGTAGCCACTAGCCAGCGCCTGGCATGCAAGCTTCTTATCACCAGCAACATTTTATTTTGAGATGCTACGGTGATGCCGCGATTGTTTCCACACAGGACTTTTTTTTTTTTTTTTTTTTCCCCAGTATTTTTAAATTTTGCATTATTAATCCACTCCTAGTGCAGGGGATACGTTGTACAATTTTTGTAGAATAAAAAATTGAATGTCTTAACTCAGGCTGTACACTTTGCTGTAGTTGTGAAAGGGTGGTAGTATATTAAGAAGACTGTGCGTGTCTGTGTGTGTGTGTGTGTGTGTGTGTCAGTGTCAGTGTGCACAGGTGTATGTGTGACACTGTGTGTATGTGTGTGTGCACGTGTAGGTGTGTGTGAGCGTTTTTTTTGTATGGAATTGCTGTAGAGCGCTTGAGCAGTCATTTTCTGTCCTCATACAAATGTCTTGTGCTAAATGCGTGGCTGACCCCCTCCCCCCTCCCCACGCACACACACACACACGCACACACTTAAGCTTTACATATCACATCCACTCATCTGTTTTTAGTGCTTCACTTATTCATCAGCCCTGGCTCCCTCCCTGTCGCGCTGTTACCCTGCAGAGAGAGGGGAGCGTCTCTGCGCTGGAAGCTCCGAGCGCTGGAGCCTCCGAGCGCGGGGCTGTGGACGGGGGCGGTGATTGGTGCCTCTCGATCGTTCCTAGGCTGTGTGAGTGATGATGCGGGAGTCTGCCACGGGGACAGTAGGCCCCGGTTCAGAGAGTCCGCGCGGGCTGAGCGCTGTGCGCGGACAGGTAGACGCTGGCGGTAGGGACGGGCGTCCAGGTGACTGCGGCGGTGGAGGGAGAGTTCCGGAGCTCCTGCACCTGCGGCAGCAGCAGGTAAGCTGCGTTCCCCCTGCTGGCGCTCTGGGCCGGGGGCGAGGCTACAGGCATGGAAGAGCAGCGCAGGCCTTTGTGCCGAAATGCCATTAGCTGGCTTGTTGGCTGGTGTCTGATTGGTTGAGTGGACGGGGCTTGACCAGATAGCGAGCTTTGCCCCTTGGTGGACAGAGTGATGGACTGGTTGTGTGTGCGCGCTTGTGGGTTTGTGTATACATGTGGGTGTGCATGCGTGTGCGCGCGTGTGTGTGTGTGTGCATGTGAGTGTGGGGTGCATGTGCTGGGCTCGGAGTGGACTTGGTGTCCTGCATTACCACAGTGTCCACCAGAGGGCTGCCTCCTATGTCTTGCCCTCCTCTCCAAAACACTTGAGAGGCAGGCCTGCAGTTTAAATGGAGATAACTGATCATTGTGATGAGCTGTAGCTTTCACATCAGAACCCTTCCTGTGGTGTATTAGCATGTGTTGTGAAGCTTCGCTTCTTTTTTCCAGTCCGCTTGGTGATTCAGTGCTCTACACCTCATTCACCGTGCTGTTTTAGGTTGCTTTTGTGAGATTTTGTGTTGTGATGTGATGATAGTGATGGTGAGCTGGAGAGGAAGATTTATGGTATGGATGGGAGGGGGAGCTGAATCCCTGTAGGATGGATGTAAAAATGGTCAGAGGGTTTGTTGGAGGGTTTGTTGGTAGACTGAAGCCAGCTCTCGTTTCCATGCCGATATGATCTCCTTTTGTACATATTGAATTACAGGTCAGGATGGGTGGATAATGGGAAGTTGTGACATCGCAAGATTGGTGGAAGTGACATCACAGGAGAGGCGCTGTGTTTCTTGCGACTAACGCCCTGGCAACAGTGTTCTTTGGAACCGTGCGTTCATTCCCCCTTAGCTGGAGTTCTGGAATTCTTACTGTCTGCAGTCCTGGGGCCCAAAAAGCCACCAATCACAGGCGAGCTCTCCCGCTGGCGTGTGCCACACTTACAGCGCGGTGTTTATTCTGTGTGTCAGGTGTTTGAGCGGCTGCTAGGACTTTTAATTAGCGTCACTTAGCCGCGTAAATGCAGGGTTCAGCTGTGGGAGCAGCTTGCCACGCTCCTCTGGTTTGTGTGATCCGCGCACCCTGCGGTAAGCGGGGGGGGGAGGTGAGGGGGGGGGAGTCGCGCAGAATTAAAAGCGTCTTTTTACGGCTGTCTTTGCCGCGTCGGGCTCCTATGGCACGGAAGCTGTGGTGTGGCCGGGAACCAAATTTGCCCCTGAGCACAATCTCACATGCTAATCGCTGAGGTTTCTGAGCTCTGTGGCGAGGAAGAGGAGATGATCTCACTCACTCACGCACGCGCTCTTACACAACGAACCTCGTTAGTTTTATCCTACAGGCAGAGAGTGTGTGTAAATAAAAACTCAGTGCGGCTGCTTTACGTTGTGTGGAGAGTGGCGTTGTTCACCGCTGGATTGTATAGAGCACCACTGATTAATAACGACAAAAGAAAATAAAACAGCCCGCATTCAATTGCCTTCATTGTCTCGCCTGTCTTGCGTAGATTTCCCTTTCTCACGTGAGTGGATTATGCTGGCTGTTCAGTGGGGCCCTGCAGACTGGTGCCTGTGCGTTAGGGCTGACATGCAGACCTGTGGTCTCTGCATTGGCTCTGATATGAATGGCAGAAAAATCAGAAGCAGAAAAAAAAGAATTGAGCATATACAAATGACACGTTTTTTTGTGAGTAACACTAGATGGACTCTATACACTGTTGAGTTTGGAATGGCTGTGTTTTTCTGTCTGGCTGCCGGTGCTCTGAAGGTGATGCTTTGATATGACCAGGTACAGATGATGGCAGAACTCTTCAAACTGGCACCTTTTTTAAAAATGAAATTTAAAAAAAAGTCTGTGGCTTAAAGCTTCCTCTCCTCTTTTTTCAGGCAGAGCACATTTTCTCGTTTCTGATGATGGGGATTCATTTGTTCCTGTCGTGTTTGCACATTCATTATTTGAGAGAGGTCCAGTAGTAATGAATGCAGTGGCAGGGCTCCATCCAGGGCCCGGGTGAGAACGCCTCCCCAGTAAAATCAGCCGTTAAATGGGTTTTTAACAATTCTACCAATTGATTCTGGATTGTGCTGGATCTGACAACTAGACCTATTTCACTGCTTTCCTGACTGTTTCCTCTTCCTGGTGTTTTACCTAAGTGTGCCGTACAATTATTACAGTGTGCATTGTAATGCAGTCTAATTATTAGCGAGCTACACGGTGTAGTGCGATTCATTCAGGGTGCTACACAGTTTGTGTAAATATTAGTGTTTCCATTTCCAGTGTTTCCCAGGTGCATCATTCCAGCTATTAAGCTAAATGTCGTGGTTTGATCTTTGGGCTTCGGCCTACAGGGTGAACTGGGGAAAGGCTCTGTGTAGAATAACTAAAGTTAACTGAGCTGATTATAGGCGAGCGTGATGAATACCACCACCGTGTTTATTCTCTGCCTCTGGAACACGTCTGGCTTTTCACGGGGATAGAGAGAGAAGTGCTGGACTGTGGGAGGTCTTTGGTTGCCTGGGTGGGGCTGGCTCAGGTGATGTTCCTGGATGCAGATGTGGCGCAGGTGAAAGGGAGTATAAACTCGCTGCTCAAGCTGAATGTCCTGGTATCGGCGCTGCCTGCTTCTGTTTCTGATAGTCTTCCGGGGCATTCCTCAAAGTGACATGTGCTGTCATGGTAACAAGGAATGACTCATCACTCAAGTGTCCATGGCACATCAGCTCAGTGG
The DNA here is from genome assembly GCF_013347855.1 of Anguilla anguilla. NCBI lineage: Eukaryota > Metazoa > Chordata > Actinopteri > Anguilliformes > Anguillidae > Anguilla > Anguilla anguilla. The sequence continues at coordinate 15,882,504 of NC_049219.1, forward strand.
GATTTCCTGCTGTGGCCTGTTTACTTTACTTTTCAAACGGTCATGGGGGAATGGGGCTGGGGGGGCTGGGGCTGGAGCTGGGGGGGCTGGGGGGCAGGGGCTGGGGGGGCTGGGGGGGCTGGGGGGCAGGGGCTGGGGCTGGGGCTGGGTCTGGGGGGCAGGGGGGGCAGGGGGGCTCGCTCAGGCTCTCGGCGGTTCGAGGCCCTGGCGCTGATTGGACTCCTGGGCCTGCTCCTCGGTGTCCCTCCGGTGGACGTCTTCATCCTCTCCTCAGGTTCCTGTGACCCTCAGGAACCCGGGGGAAGGGGCAGCGGCGGGGCGGGGTTTATCGCCATGGCAGCACAGCGGTGTGCGCCGTCCCTCAACGTGACTGAAAGGCTTTATTTACGGGCGCAGTGGAGAGATTCATCCGCTTCCCCTGACCTGTCTGTGCGGGTGTCAGTATGGCTGTGTGTTAAACCTGCATCCCGGGTCTCCACTGTTTTGGATTATATATATATATTTTTAAATGGGATGATTATGTGCAGAGCACACATCAGAGTTTAAGTGCTGTTGCTCACGGCTGCAGAGAAAAGGCAGAAACGCGTGTCGCATCTTCTATTGAATTATTATATCTTATTTGTGACGTTAAATGAAGCAGAGACTGTATTGTCTGAGCGCATGCATTTTCCCTTTTGAGTCTGTGCTCTTGCTCTGTAATTGGCTTTTGCTGCGTGTGTAATTTCTTTTCCGTCTTTTATGTTTGGTTCGCTCTTACGGTGCTCTGCGTCCCCGGCTCTGTTGTGCTGATAAAAGACTCGGGCCTCGCCGAGGATGCCAGACCTTCGGCGGGTCTATTTTCAGAACGGAAAGCGATCTGCGGAATTTCTGATCTCTGCCACGGCCGCGGGTTTCTGAAACGTGAGGCTCAGACACAGAAGCAGACGGGAGTGGGCAGTATTTGTACAAATTACACCAGAAACACTCAGTAAATTCCATTAAACATGTCAGAGAGATCATCCCCTTTACTCACATGCTGTTTGACTGTCACACTGTGTGTGTGTGAGTGTGTGAGTGTGAGTGTGAGTGTGAGTGTGAGTGTGAGTGTGAGTGTGAGTGTGAGTGTGAGTGTGAGTGTGAGTGTGAGTGTGAGTGTGAGTGTGAGTGTGAGTGTGTGTGAGCGTGTGTGAGCGTGTGTGAGCGTGTGTGAGCGCCAGTGCCAGTGCCAGTGCCAGTGCCAGTGCCAGTGCCAGTGCCAGTGCCAGTGCCAGTGCCAGTGCCAGTGCCAGTGCCAGCGTGAGCGTGTGCGTGAGCGTGAGCGTGTGCGTGTGCGTGTGCGTGAGCGTTCAGTGGGTTGAGGTAAGCACGTTTCCCGCTGCAGTTGATCAGTATCTGTGACTGTACCTTTCCACCGGTGCTCACACTGCAGAAAACCTGTGAGCCAGAGTAGGAACATTTTCTGCAGTTTTATAAATAGATATTACGGAAGTACGTAATACATTAATGTTTAAATAGTTCATTTTCCCTCAGTTTGGGAGGGAATACACTGTTTTAAAGCAATCGACATGAGCAGCACAAGTGACATCTTAAATATTGATATTGAAATATTGAATATCAGATGAAGTAGGTGGTCGTGCTACAGGTGATGTATTCTGTGTTCCGTGTGTAGTGTATTTAGTATTGTGATTTAAATTGAAAGCGTGTTTTTTCAGACGCAGGGCGATTACGCTGTCCTGGCGCAGACTGCTCTGGAGCGTTCTGCTTTTGGTGCGTTCATCCAGACCGTTTTTATTAAAAAAGGAAAATGCAGAAATCTGCGGCTTAAGTGAGCGGCACGGCCATCCATTCAGCCTGTTAGGAGAAATGACACCCGCTAACTCCAGCTACCTCCCTGCGGAAATTGGGGGAAAAATTTCTCCAGAATTTCCATTCTTGATTCGGTGAAAGATGTAGATTAGTCCTGTGGAATGAACAGCAGCAGCGTAACTCAGGGACTGTGAGTAGAGGCTGTGCTGTAGTGAGATGCATCATTAGACTGGAGGGGAAAGGGGGCTTTGTTTTTGGAAGCTGGGTGCACTCAGGCTGGTAGTCTTCTTCTTCAAAGTACGTGGGGCTGTGTTTTTCCTCTTAAAACAGATGTCTTCATCCCCCCCATCTTTATCAAAGGGCTTTGGTCTTAGAACTCTCTCCTCAAATCAGATCACAAAGTGGACTGGCAGAGGGTCTTGCTTCACCGCCCTGCCACGCCCCGTCTCTGCTCCCCGCCCCACCCTTCCTCCCCCTTTCAATAAGTGCAAAGCCACACGTCATCCGACAAGAAGCAAAGCATGACTGGAAGAGAGATGGCGGCCGATCTGGTAGGAGGCTGTGGGGACGTGAGGCTTCACCCAAAAGAGCGGAGGGAACGCTGATTGACAGGTGTGGCACATCTAGGAGCTGAGCAGTGCATCGCTGCGTGTGGCATATTGAGGGGCGGGGCCCAGAGCTGAGGGGCGGGGCCGAGAGCTGAGGGGCGGGGCTGAGAAGAAGCTAATAGCCTCGCAGCATACCAGGTAAATGAGGCCACAGCACAAGGCTGAGTGGCAAAGCTGCCGCTGTTTGCCCTCTATATTAGTTTCTGCTCTCCAGGCCCACAAACAATATCAGTCCTGTTGCTCCATTATTGTTTGCTGTCACTGTCACAGAGAGAGAGAGGGTAAGAGAGTGAGAGTGTGAAAGTGTGAGAGTGAGAATGAAGTGGAGTGTGTTGGAAACATCCATTTTAAAATGCAGAATATCTACACTGACCAGTGGAATGGTTCGCAGAGAAGGGGGAATTCCAGTCAATGCTGTGAGAAAGTTGGTTTGTTGAAAGATGCTCACAGCCAGTTTGTTTGTGCGTGCTTGTGTGACTTTTGTAGTTCGACATTATGAAGTTTAAACCTGCTTGGGCTTTACCTGTATCGGTCCGATTAGCTGTGTTTAATTTAGAAGACACCAGTCAAGATGTCTCTCTCTCTCTCTCTCTCTCTTTTTCTCTCCTTTTTTTTCTCGAGTGCATGAGCAGTATTAATTTCACAGCTGTTAATTGCCTCGGAAAAATTAAGGTTAGCTATAATGAGCAATTCCCTGACTGCGGAGGGGCGTCTCAGCGGCCCTGTGGGTATTCCTGTCACCACGAGCCCCCGGTGTGCCTGGGACAGTCTCCGTTTACTGGCCTGCACGCGTCCCAGCGAGCGTGTGGGCTGAGTTAGGGCGGCGCAGAGGCTGGTGAGCTCATCTCTGCACTGCTCAGGTGCACAGCTGTTAACGGTCAGGGTCTGTACACCTGGGCAGCAGGTGACGCTTCGCCTAAGGGCCACCACAGCTCGGTGAGAAGGCATGAGAGCGGACTGTGACGCTGTTTCGATCCTGATTCTGCCAGACGCCGGGTTCTCTGCTTTGACCATTTTAAGGCTTTTTCTTGGAATCTCGAAGCATGCCTCCGTCTCCATAACAACAGACAAACTAAAGAAAAGCGAGCCGAACGGCTGGGTAAATCACCTTCTCTTTTGTTGACTGAATGCTCTCATCAACCTGGATTTGCACTGCATGTATTTTGTGTCATCTGCTTTTTGTTCTGACTGTAGTTTAGGACTGTTTCTGCGCGTGCCGCAGCGCACCGAAGGCACGTTTGTGTTCATCACCATTAGCGCTGTGCTAACGAGCAGTGACGACCTGCACAGATCCTGGCTTCTGAAGCTAGCGCTAGACAGGTGCCATACCGGCAGTGATGCACTTTTCCCCTGTACTGTGCAAAAAAAACAACAAACAAAAAAACAACAAGAGAAAAGTATTTCAAGAAGATGAAAGTAGCCGTCCAGAGCCGAGGCAAAGAGCTGCCGTTGCCTCCGGGCACGGCCTTTTGGAGCCTCATAATGAATGCTTGTCAACAAAGACAGACACAAACACTGCAGCGAGAAAAAAGAAATGGAGTAAGACTTTACTCTGCCGGCCTTTGGCAGAGGGTGTGAGCACCATTAAAGGGCGCTGGAAAGCCCTTTCAGACCGTCCTGAGGGGAGGAGAGAGAGAGAGACGTACTGCTGATCTCTGACACCTGATAAAACGAGTAAACTTTAGTTTTTCTCCTGAACCGTCTGGTTGTGCGTGTAAATATCTGGGGGTGTTGGGATGGTTGAATCCCTGTCACTGGCATGGCTTGTGCAGATGAGACGTTCAACAGGCTGTAATCAGGGGAAACCGAGACGCTATTGGCTGTTTGAAATGAAGAGCGTGAGTCTAGAGGACCAGCAGTTGTACTGTCTGTTTTTATATTTCCAATGACAAAGTTTTAAGGCTGGCGTGTCTTCTCCCCCGAAGCTCGCTGTACAGTTTCAGCTCCCTGCTGCTCTCCGTAAGTCAGTCTGCGTTAGAGCGCCTAGCAAGTGACTGTAATGTGTGTAAGACATATGGCAGGAAATCCTTTTTTTGGGGGGGGGGGCGGTGTGAATGCAGCCCCAGCACCCTGCTCTATATCTGACAGACACATGCAGACAGGCCTGCTGTTGAAACAGATTTGCAGACTCTTAGTGATGAACTAAACAGACCGCCCTGTTTTTTTTTTCTTCTTCATTTTCATCAGGAAAAAGGGGGGGGGGGAGCGGGACAGAAAGGTTACACAATGCAGCTGTTCATCTCCCCCCCAAGAACGCAGCTCCCAGTTCCTGGGATATAAATGACCGAATTCATCACCGCCTCACCAGGGAGGAGAAGGAGCCACACAATTGTGTTTACAGTGGAGCAAAGTTAATATAAATTTTCATCAAAAGGGGGAAGTTTGCACACGGTTCTGTTTGTCCTTCATTACGAGCACCTGAGTCTGAGCCGGGGAGGCGTGATCGTCTACAGGACCGGGCCAAACAGATGCACGGCCGCGGCAAATAAGCGCGCGGAAAAAACCTGATTTTATGGCTGTCTGTTACAGCCGGGATATTCTTAATCTACAGAATACATAAACGGGCCGGGGCGGGGCCGGGGTCGAGCGCGGGGCGACGGTCGGGCCCCAGGGCCCCGGGTTCGAGGCTCACAGAGGGGCTGTTCCCCACGGCACCGCGGGTGCCTTTCGCTCGCCCCTTTTACGCTTCTAAACGCACTCGTTCATTATCCCGTCTGCCGCTCTCATTTCATTTCTCTTCGGGCCTACCAGCCGGGCCTCGTGCTCTGCTCCTGTTCTGGATCCCGCCGTCTCACCATTCCGCCATCTCGCCAATCCCGCGAACGCCCGGCCGCTGGCTGCCCTGCATATCCCTCTCACGGCCTCTTCCTGCTGTCACTCACTCACTCACTTCCTGTTCCAAACGTAACTGATTCTCTGTTCGAGTCGTGCGGTATCTTAAGACCCTTTTCCGAGTTTTTAAAAAGAAAAATGATGTAAAGCGTCACTGAACATTGCAGTGCGTTGGTTTCATATTCATGCTCAGTCTGAAAAAGTGAAATGGGGGACAGGGGGACAGCGGTACAGGGGGACAGGGGGACGGGTTCTCTGGTGGTTTATGAATAGCAGTACAGCTCTCGAGTATTGAGGGGAGGTGCGCCAGGGTGAACTTGGCGATGCCGTACTGAGAACACCAGTACGTTTGGGCCACCGCTGTGCCTTTTTGTAAATGACTAAAGACGCACTGTGGTAATTCAATGTCTCTCTCTCATTTAGACCTTGCCCTTGGTTTTGTTCTCTCTGTAAAACTGCATTTTATTTGGATTTAAGGCACTGATGATCAGATGGTTATTTAAGAATCGCAAACTTAAGCAGGCAAATCATTTCCTATTTTGTCTGCTGTAGGTTTATTCTGTTTTCTTCTTGACACAGACCTGTTCTTTGTATTCATGACAAATATTTCTGTCTTCAAAAAGAAAACAAAAACATAAAGAAAACATGTTCTATATTCCCCCTCCCGACCTCTTGTCTATGGAATCCACTTACATAAGCAATGAAGGGTGTTTGTAGTGTAAATATTTAGGCGTGCCGTGTTTGTACTGCTGTATCTCCAGAAAAAGGGGGCTGCGGGTCTGAATCCAATCAGCTTGTTTGTTTGTGCAGCTTAAACTGTTTACGCCCTGTGTTTGTGGCATGGGGCTCCAGCCGCTGTGATAAAGCGCCGTTTCTGCAGCCTGTGACTCGAGTGGGGTGATAAAACGTTGTCTTTGTGTTTTTCGGGGGCAGGTATAAGCTTGAGGGGGGGGGGCGAGGGGTCTGTGTGAGGGGTAGTGGTGTTGCCGAGGGGTGTGACGGGGTGTTGGGGTAGAACCTGACGGGAGGGAGGAGGCTTTGTCCTTCACTTCACTCCTTTTATTATTTTTTGGAATGAAAAGGAATGCGACTTATTTCATCCATGTATTGCTTGGGGCTCAGTTCATATTTCCCCCCCCCCCCCCCCCAGCACTGTTTACACAGCGTTCAGCGCGTGTTCTGTTCCTGACGCATGTGTGATGGCAGCTCTCTGTTTTAACAGGTCCCTTTTTTCAGTGAGCAGCCGAAGCCGCGCTTCATTAAGGGAGCTGCTGCTTTAGTTAACGGTTCACTCTCAGCGGTTTGAGAGTGCAGAACGGGGCCTGGGATCTGGGCCCAGCCAGCCTGAGAATCCAGGACCGTTCTTCCTTAAAACATTAGAGGCCTGTTTCTCTGACACAGATTCATCTTACTCTGGACTAACTCGAGTCCTGTGTGGAGAATAGGGGGGGGGGGTTATGGGTCTCTCCCCGCTGCTCTGCGCTCAGCGCTGGAGGTGCTGTAAGGGGAGACGGGCCGTGTGATCTTCCCCCCGTTTCCCCACCGCGGTTTTCCGGCCGTCGTTTCTCCCGACCCCGCTATGACCCCGCTATCTGAAACCAATCACAGCCCCTTCCGTTTGAGCCCAGAGCCTAGCTGTCAACCACCGCGCTGCTGTTCCTTGGCAACAGCTATCAGCATCAAATCTGCTCGCGAGTGTCCTGTTATGTCTGTTTGTGCACCAGAGACATTAGTGAGTGGGAAAGCCTGCCCCCCCCCCCCCCGAAGCCCCCTCATCTTAAACCGCTCAGCAGCCAGGGTGAAATACAGACGTGTCTTTATGCTCAGGCCTTGTTCAGTGTTTTTCAGTTTTTAGTCTGTAAATCAAGTGGGACGTGCCTGGCTGTCTTTCAGAAAAAATACTGTGCATATTCCTTCCAGATAGTAATTTTGGGGCCACTGTTGAGAGCTGCATTCTTGCACAGCCCAGTGTTGTGGTGCCGATTGCGGGGCTTGGATGCAGTGTAAGCTCTGCGAGCGAGTGTGTAATATCCAACAGAGGAGTGGTGGTGGTGGATGTCACCAGCGAGGGGGTAGAAGGGAACCAAGGGGTATGTAGCTTCCTGCTGTCTGATTGTTTTATACAAGTTGATTGATTAAGCAATGTTAAGAAGCTGAGGGAGTATTGTAGTGGAGTGGCATTACTTATTTATGTATTAATTAATTTATTTTGCAGTGTAACTTTGGGAGAGGCGATGCTGCAGAGAGCGATCGCGCCCCCCCCCCCCCCCCCCCCCACAGCGGTGTCCCTGTGTCACGCGCAGCATTGAGCGGGGGCGGGGCGAATCGGTCTGTATTGACCCGGGTGTGCGGGCGCGCATCGATCCCTGTGCCCGTCCGCCAGGCTGCTGCCAGCCCAGGTGCCAGCGCCTCACAGGGGGACACGGGGGCGCGGGGGGGGCACCTTCCCAATCTCCGAGTCAGGCTGGCCCTCCGTGTGCTGTCTGCACA